>NW_027601284.1:438416-509617 GCF_053455715.1 Rhinoraja longicauda
AGGAGAGGAGAGGGCAGAGAGAGTGAGATAGGGCAGAGGGCAGAGAGGGGGTGGGGAGAGACAGGGGAGTGAGAGAAGGGGGGAGATAGGGGAGAGAAAGAGTGGAGGGGGAGAGACTGGGTGAGAGAGTGAGGGAAGAGGGCAGAGAGGTGAGAGATAGAGAAGGAGTTGCCAGAGAGAGGGCAGAGACAGAGGGGAGTGAGGGCAAGAGGTTGGAGGGGGAGAGAGACGGGGAGAGAGCGACGGGGAGAGGGGAGTGAATGAGAAAGAGAATTTATTATAAAATGGAGTGGAGTGGGTAACAAATATTAGTTCAATTTATTCTTGTAAATTCATTGTAATGAATTGATGAGAGGGGTGGAGAGAAAGGGGGATTTATTATTTAGTTTAGAAACACAGAAACACAGAAATGTAGAAAATAGATGCAGGAGGAGGCCATTTGGACCTTCGTGCCAGAGCCAGCATTCATTGTGATCATGGCAGGTTATCCACAATCAGGAACCTGTGCCTGATTCTCCCCATATTCCTTGTTTCCGCTAGCCCCAAGAGCTTATTTAATTTAGTTTAGTTTATTTAGTCAAAAGGGACGAGAGTGTGATGGGGTGAGTGTGAGAGAGAGAAGGGGAGAGAGGGGGGCTGAAATGTTATCATATATTAGTTTAGTTTCCACGGCAATATTTCTAAATTAATAAATGTGTGAACGGGCGATCGCTGGTCGGAACGGACTCGGAGGGCTGAAGGGCCTGTTTCCGTGCTGCATCTTAAATAAAAAGGGAAAAAGTGAAACAAGTACAGGAGGACAAGTTTTCGGCCTGTTTCAAGGTGACTTTGCCTGCTGTTCCCAGCAGAGGACAACAAAAAGGCCGTTTACTCCCCCGTAACCACGAAATATCACCACCCCCCCCCCCCCCCCCACCCCACTCCTTATCCAGAGTCCAGTCCCCATGATGGGCAACATTTACACTGGATAGGTGGTGGTGTTTCAGGACAGAGGTAGAGGGGAGATAGAGAGAGGGGGAGAGAGAGAGAGAGAGGGGGGGAGGGAGAGGGGAGAGAGGAGAGAGAGGGGAGAGAGAGGGGGTGTGGGCGAGAAAGATTGGGGGGGGGAGAAAGGGAAAGGTTTGAGAGAGGGGGGAGTGAAGGGAGAGAGAGAGAGATAGGGGAGAGGAAGAGAGAGGGGAGTGAGACGGGCGAGAGAGAGGGGGGAGAGAAAGAGAGAGATGGGGAGAGAAAGATGGGAGAGAGAAGGGAGAGATAAAGGGGAGAGAGAGAGAGAGAGAGAGAGAGAGAGAGAGAGAGAGATGAGAGAGAGAGAGAGAGAGAGAGAGAGAGAGAGAGAGAGGAGAGGAGAGCGAGAGAGAGGAGAGAGAGAGAGAGAGAGGAGAGAGAGAGAGAGAGAGGAGAGAGAGAGAGATGAGAGATGAGAAGAGAGAGAGGAGAGATGAAATATTAGTTTAGCTTAATTTATTGTAAGTGTATTATAAAGAGGAGGGCGAGAGAAAAATGTGGGGGAGAGAGGAAGGAGAGAGATGGCAGAGAGAGAGAGGGGAGAGAGAGAGGGGAATAAGAGGGGGGAGAGAGTGGAGGGGAGAGGGACGAGGGAGAGAGAGGTGTGAGAGAGGGAGGGAGAGAGGGAAGAGATGGGAGGGAGATAGGGCACCGAAAGGGAGGTGAAAGTGAGAGGGCAGTAAGAGAGGGGGGAGAGGGTGGAGGCGGAGAGAGACTGGGGGGAGAGAGAGTGAGAGAGAGGGCAGAGAGAGGGAGAAATGGGAGAGATTAGGAGAGAGAGGGGAAGAGGGGGAGATCAACTATTTGTTTAGTTTAATTTATTATTGTAAGTGTATTATAAAGAGGAGGGGGGAGAATGAGGGGGTAGAAACTGAAATAAACACTTCAATGATCAGGGACCGTCATTAAAAATGGTCAATATATATGACACGCAATGATGTTCCTTTTTTCTGCTTAATCTGCATCTTTGAGCAACGGGGCGATTGGGTGAATGTGAGGGGCTGGGATGCGCTCAGGGCGCGGGTTTATTAATGAGCCGCAGCGCTGAGGTGAGCGGATATTTCACCGCGATCTTCACCTGCTCCCTGAACTTGGACTGGGTCACCGCGTAAATAAATGTGTTGGTGCAGCAGCTGAGAATCCTCAGCAAATACCCGACGTTGTTCAAGATATATTGAGAATGATTCAGATCAGCTCCAATCCCTGTGATCTGATAATAGACGACGTTTACAACCACCGTCAGCCACAGGAGGATGAAGCTGCCGGAGATGGCGAAGAATAAAACCACAAACCTCCTCCTGCTCTCCATCTCCGGGTCACTGCGCTTCTCCCCCTTGCTCTCACCCCTCAGCCCCTGACGGACCCGACTGGCCACTAAAATGTGCCGGACTGTCAGAGCGTTGAGCAGCAGGATCACAGCGAAAGGGAGGAGCGGAGTTAAAAACGTGTCGATCCAGTCAAATGCCACCCACCCGGGGTCAGTGTAATAACTGTCCACCGGGTCACAGCCAAACGGGACATTGTCGATGATTATCCAGGGTTCCTGTGTGAAGTAGAGGGGAACGTTTTTCAGACACAGCAGAACGCCGGCTGTTGCGAGAACCGCAGCCGCAGTTTTCCCGGTGCAATATTTAGTTTTCAGCTTCTGGCAACAAATGGCGACAAAGCGATCAAAGGTGAAAGTGACGGTGAACCAGACAGAACAGTCTGTAGCTGCAGTCCTCAGTAGTGTTAACACGGCACACAGGGGTGATGGACAGGAAACTGCAATAAAAGTAATGGTATCGGATCCAATACAAAATGACCGCGGTGATCAGGGCGAGTAGATCGGCCGCTGCCATGGCCACCAGGTAGCGAGTGGTGCAGGTGGAGAGGCCGCACTTTCCCCGGGACAGGATCACAATCGCCACTAAATTCACTGCGGAAAGAGAAGGGGACGGACACTGGGCATTACTGAACACGGTCTCCGGGGCTGAACACCGGGAGTGTTGAAGATCAGGAGTGTTGGAGTCGGTGCGCGGCTGCAGGTTTAACAATGTCAGACCCGGCTCCGACTGTGCCCGACCTGCCTGCTTCAGGGGAGAGGAGATAAGGCGACGGGCGGGGTAAAGGGCTGGGAGGGAACGAGCAGCCGCCCGCTACAATAGGCGGAATGGTCCTGTGTACAGTTAACCCCGCTCACAGTCTCTGATGGGGCCGGATTCACAGACTTAACCGTGACCGGCCGCGTTTAACCAGGGCTCTGGGAACTCGGCATCTGATGGGGACGAGGAGGGTTCCAGAGGGAAGGCAGGGACAACTTAGGATCCGGCAGCAGAGCGGCTCCGTTAATTGATTCATTCCACAGTGAGTTCAGTTCGGTAACAACACACGCCGGTAGATCCGCGGCCACTGGTTCAGGAGATCGATCCAATTATTGACCAACTGGCGGTGGAATCCGACTGTGACAAACTCCACAGTGAGACGTGTCCACAGGAGCGGGTGTTCACTCTGATCAATAACTCAGACACAGTGAACTTCACAATGTAAACCCCTCCCAGTCACACCGTCCCGGAGAGCTGCCTGTCCCGAGCACTGGGACAACTCTGGGCAAGGTCCCACTGAAGGCAGGAACAACATTCTAGTGGGTCCCGGCTGTGGGAGAAAAAGAGGGTTAGTTTCGGCTGTCTGAAAATAAGAAAAATCACAGCGTTAATTCAAAGATATTTCTCTGAGAGGATTGATTTACTTCACATATTCTTGTACAAGGGTCATCAATTGTGAATCATGTAACACGATCAGAATGAGGTCAACACCGGTTAACAGACGGAGTTATAAAACTTGAATTGTTCTGCTCACTTACCAGGGACTCCAACGGCAGCAATGATCACGTACAAGATTTTCTCCACGTCCACATATTCCCAATAATGGTGCCCCATTTTCTCTGCCCACCGACGTGTCCCCGTGAGCTACCGGTAATCTCTCGGAAGGAAATGCTGGGGCAGAACATTCCCGGAGATTTTATACCATTTTCCGTACCACTGGGACTGTAAAGTTTTAGCAGAGTTTAAAAATAGAGATTTTGAAATGATTCGCAAACAGATGACATCAGCCAAGTGAAATCCCTGCTGAGACAGGTCGTGATTTATTCAGGGAATTGATTGAGAAACTCCAAAGACTGGGAATTGTGGCGATACTGAGGGATGGAAATTGGGAGCGGCATTGTTCCAGCAAGGGGATATTGGTTCAAACTCCATCTGGTCCAACTCTCCGCCTCGTATTGTTTGTCTGATTTCCTTCAATCCGCTTCGCTCACTAAGGCAATCCCAAATTCCAGGGACCCTCTCAGGGCTTCTGGTGCCCAGTTTGAAGGTGGACTGGGCGACATTTGTCCACAGGTTGAGGAATTAGATTAACAGATCACATCGGACTAAAATGGCCCCTCCACTCCGCTTGACCACTCAATCTGATCGCGGCTTAACTGACTGCAACCTCACCCCCACAGTACCGGCGAGGCCGGTAACCATTCACTCCTTGCTTGCCTGCAGTGGGTCTGATTTTGCGCCGGGACAATAACATTCTCTGCCTTCGTCACCTCTGAGGAGGAACGACCCAAAGACTCACGACACTCAGAGAACAGAAACATTGTGGCTTCAGAATTGTCCGAAACCCAAATATAACAGCGAATGATGCGGCACATCTCCCTCCTCCCTATCTCTCTCCCTCCATCCTTACTGCTGTCGCTCTCTCTGAACTATCACTCTCTCCTACCATCTCTAATCTTCCTCTCGACGCCGCCATCTCTCTGTCAACCGCTCTCTCCTAACCCACCCCCTCCTTCTCACTCCCATTGCATTTATCCCTCCGTTTATTTCTATCTATCTGACCCTTTCATCGCTCCGTTTTGCCAACCCACGCGATCTGAACTCCGCTCTCTTTTCATGTGTCCACTCTCCCTTTGTTACTTAACTCTCCCTCCATCTCTTCTTTCGTCTTCGCTATCTCTTCCTTTCATCACCGTACTCCCTATCTGTCTCTCTCTTTCCCCCAACACTCCTCCTGCTCGCCCTCACCTCCCTCTCCAAGGCCTTTCTTCCGAAGTGCGGTTAAAACGGCCAGCCACCATGGAATGTCTCTCTACCCCGTTCCCTCACACTTCAATAGCCCTTCCAGGTGAGGCTGATGTTCACATGCACCTCATCTAATCCCTTCTATTGCATGCGGTGTTCCAGATATGGTCTCCTTTGCATCGGCGTGATCAAGTGGAGACTCGGCGACCGTTCGGCCCAACACTTACCGTCGTTCCGTCAAGGCCTCCAGGATCTTCCCGTTGTAACTCGTCTTCCCACACTGACCTTTCTGTCCTTTGCTTCCTCTATTGCCAGACTGAAGCGACATGCAAACTGAAAGAACGCCACTTCATATTCCGCCCTTGGTGCCTTGCAACAATAGACTATAGTCAATAGGTGCAGGAGGAGGCCATTCGGCCCTTCGAGCCAGCACCGCCATTCAATGTGATCATGGCTGATCATTCTCAATCACTACCCCGTTCCTGCCTTCTCCCCATACCCCCTGACTCCGCTATCCTTAAGAGTTCTATCTAGCTCTCTCTTGAGTGCATTCAGAGAATTGGCCTCCACTGCCTTCTGAGGCAGAGAATTCCTAATGGAATGAACTTTGAATTATCCAATGTTAGGTAACTAAGTGCAAATTCCCACTTCCCCCTCGCTCTTCCTCGTGCTTCATCCGGACTGGCACCAATACATCCCCTCCACCACATCTTCAACCGATATTACTTCCTTTTTCTTTATAATTCCATCCTGCTCAACCCTTACCTCGCACCTGACAATGAAAACGGTATTCACCCGCTCATCCTTCAACTCGCTTTGTCCTGCTGTTCCCCCGTCCCACCACAATCAGTCTGAAGAAATGTGCCGAACCGAAACTTCACCCATCCATGTCCTTAGCAGGGTTAGCCAGTTCGGCGTGCCCTCTACAACTCTCACCAACGTCTACAGATGCACCATAGAAAGTATTTTATCAAGATGCATCACAGCCTGGTTTAGGAACAGCTCTATACAAGAACGCAAGAAATTGCTGCGAATTGTCCAGACCATCACACAAATCAACCTCCCATATATTAACTCAGTTTATAAACCACGCCGCCTCGGCAAGGCCAGCAGCATAATCAAGGACGAGTCGCACCCTTGCCACTCCTGCTTCTCCTCTCTCCCATCAGGCAAAATGTATAGAAGTGTGAAAATGCACACCTCCAGTTTCAGGGTCAGCGTCTTCCCAGCTGTTATCAGGCAACGGAATCATCCTACCACAACGAGAAAGCAGTGCTGAACTACTATCTACCTCTTTGTTGACCCTCGGACTATCCTTGATCTGATTTTGCAGGCTTTACTTTGCACTGAACGTTATCCCCTTATCATGTATCTATACTCTGTAAATGGCTCGACTGTAATAATGTATTTTGTTTCCACTGACTGGGCAGCACGCAACAAAATCTTTTCACGGTACCTCGGTACACGTGACAATAAACTGCACTGAACTGACATACTCAACTAGATTTCTCCAGAGGTGCAGCCTGACTCGCATTGGATATTGATTGTGTGTGACAGTGCGAGTGTGCGAGTCCGTGCAAGAGGGTGTTAGCACCTGTGTGCGAGTGTGAATGTGTGAGATTGTGCAAATGAGTCGGTGTGTGTGTGTGTGTATGCGTTAGTGTATGCGGTTGCAGGAATTTCAATGATTCAATGATACTTTATTTTCACGTACCCAGGTAGAGTGAAATGCTTAGTTGTGCAGCCAACCCGGTAACATCATGTCGCAGACCTCACCTAGGCAGTACAAAAGTGTCGCCCCATTTTGACGCCGACAAAGTTACAAACGCTCCCTGCCGCCGCACGGCGGGTCGCCCCTTCGTTCTCGGCGGCCTTCCTCGCTCTCCGACGGTCCACCTTGCTCTCTGCGGTTCCTCGCGGCTCCCACCTCGCTCCCGAGGCGCAGTTCCCATCGCCATCCGCGGTAGGCGAGCCGGGCCGACCGGGCCGACTGAAGGGATTGGCCCCGTCACCGGGAACACCCCGGCCACGCTGCGCTGCGCTGCTCGACGCGAACTTCCAAGGATACACTCAATCCCAAAATGTGCACGTTTGCATGCGGGTCTGCGTGTGAGAGAGCGGTAGAGTATGTAAGAGTGCCTTTATTTGTGTGTGTGTGTGTGTGTGTGTGTGTGTGTGTGTGTGTGTGTGTGTGTGTGTGTGTGTGTGTGTGTGTGTGTGTGTGTGTGTGTGTGTGTGTGTGTGTGCGAGTACGTGAGTGTGCATGTGAGTGTGTGAGCATTAGTAAGTGTGGATGCAAGTGCGATTGAATGTATCTGTGTCTCTGAGTGGGAGAGTGCATGTGGGTTTGTGAAGGACAGTGTTTGCGTCTGTGCGTGTGTGTGGCTGTTTGTGAGAATGTGAGAGAATATGTGAGATGTGAGTTTGTCAGTGTTTGAGTATGTAATTCTTTGATAGTGTGTGTGTGTGTGTGCGTGCGTGTGTGTGTGTGTGGGAGAGTATATAATGGTGTTGTCAGAGAATGTGTTCGTGTGTAAGTGTGTGCGAATGGGTGCGTGTCTCTTCGTGCTAGTGCGTGTGAATATCTGTTAGTGTGAGTGCATGTGTACGCGTGATTGTATGTGAGAATGTGTGAGGGTATATTTGATTGTTTGTGATTGCATTTGAGAGATTGTGTGTGTCTTCGTACGCGGGTATGTGTGGGTCCGTGTTTGACTGTGTTTGAGGGTGTGAACATGTGTGTTTGTAATGATGCAATGGCATACTGTGGGTTTTAGTGACGACGTGACACGCTGTGGGGCATTACTGATGGAGTGACACTGTGCAGTGGAACTGATGGAGTGACACAATGTATGGTAGTAATGGTGGATTAACACACTGTGGGTTGGTACAGATGGAGTGACACACTGTGCAGTGTACTGATGGAGTGACACATTGTGCAGTGCACTGATGGAGTGATACAATGGGGGTAGTACTGATGGAGTGACACAATGCGCTGTATTGTTGTTGTTGTTCGTCCTTCGGGTTCGAAGATGACCATGACTTCACTTTCAGTTGGAGGATTGGTGACTGTGGGTCCTGAAGTGACTGGTAACGCCAATCCGGGCCCGGAAGGCGTGCCCACACGTAGGAGACAAGTGGATGGGTGCTGCAGTGGAAGTAGAGATAGCCTGGGCCTTGCGCGCGGTGCGTTTCCTCTGGGCCTCTGCAGTGCGTCTGTTCTCTGCTGCACGGGCTCCTGTGGTGAGCTTGCTACGCCAGGTTGGACGGTCCAGAGCAAGAGACTCCCAAGTGCTGAGGTTGATGTCCAAGTCTTAGAGGGACACTTTGAGGCAGTCCTTAAACCGTTTCTTCTGGCCTCCTACTGAGCGCTTGCCCTGACACAGTTCTCCATACAGAAGCTGTTTTGGCAGTCGACTCTCGGGCATTCTGACGACATGGCCTGCCCATCTGGCTTGGGCTTTCCGTAGGAGGGTGTGGACGCTGAGGATTCCGGCCCGTTCCAAGACCTCTGTGTCGGGAATTTTGTCCTGCCACCTGATGTGAAGGAGTCTGCGTAGGCAGCCCAAGTGAAAGTGGTTGAGCTGTTTGGCATGTCTGCTGTAGACAGTCCATGTCTCACTGGCATAGAGAAGAGTGGTGAGTCCCACTGCACGGTAGACCTTCAGCTTGGTGGTAAGGCCGAGTCCTCTCCACTCCCAAACTTTCCCACGGAGTCGCCCAAAGGCAGCGCTGGCCTTGGCAATCCTGTTGTTGACGTCAGCGTCAATGTTCACCACTCGCGAGAGTGTACTACCCGGATAGGTAAAGCTGTCGACTGCCTGTAGGTTCTGCCCCCTTCACCGTGATGTGTGGTTCCTGGTAGGGCTTTCCAGGCGCGGGCTGGTACATAACTTCAGTCTTTTTGGTGCTAATGGAGAGACCAAAGTTGTCACATGCCTGTGCGACGCAGTCCATTTCTTGCTGCATCTTCTGCTCTGTGCTGGCGTTGAGGGCGCAGTCATCAGCAAACAAGAAATCTCTGATGATGGTCTCCTTCACCATTGTAACAGCTTGCAGGCGCCTGAGGTTGAACAGCCTGCTGTCAGTTCCTGTACCTGATGTGTATTCCATCCTGGCAGTCACGGAAGGCATCGGTCAGCATGGCAGAGAAGACCATGCTGAAGAGTGTAGGGGCAAGAAAACAACCTGGCTTCACGCCGTATATCACTGGAAAGGCTCCCGACTCGTCTCCATCATCAAGCACTTTCACCATCATGCCGTCATGGAACTGCCGGACAATCGTGATGAACTTGCTGGGACAGCCAAACTCCTGCATTATCTTCCACAACCAATCTCTGCTGACAGTGTCGAAGGCCTTTGTCAGATCGACGAAGGTCACGAACAGGTCGCTGTGCTGCTCTTGGCCTTTTTCCTGGAGTTGGCGTGCAGTAAATATCATGTCGACAGCATGGAAACCACACTGGATTTCTGGAAGGAGACCCTGCTCAAGGTGTTGAATGAGACGGTTGAGCAGGATGCGAGCCAAGATCTTCCCAGCTATGGACAGGAGGGAGATGCCTCGATGATTGTCGCAAGACTGGCGGTTGCCTTTCCTCTTGTAGATGTGGACTATGCTGGCATCTTTCAGCTGTTGTGGGACATTCCCTTCATTCCACATGGACTGGAAGAGTTCAGTCAGCTTCTGCATCATGACAGGGCCTCCTGCTTTGAACACTTCAGCACTATACTGTAGTACTGATGGATTGACACCAGTTAATGTAGTTCGTGTGGATTAACACACTGTGGGTTGGTACAGATGGAGTGACACACTGCAATAGTACTGATGAAATGACACACTTTGCAGTAGTTCTGATGGAGTGATACACCGTGTGCCTCTACTGATGTAGTAACACACTGCGGGTAATACTGATGGAGTGACACAATGAGTAGTACTGTTGTTATGACAAACTGTGGAGTAGTTCTGACGAAGTGACACACAGTGGAATAATACTGATTTAGTGACAAATTGTGAGGTAGTTCTGTTGTAATGACATACTGTGGGGAAGAATTGATGGATGAAACACTGTGGGGTAGACTAATGGAGTGATACATTGTGAGGTAGTACTGAGGAACTGGCACACCTTGGCGTAAAATTGATGGACTGACACCCTGGGGTCGTACTGATATAGTTCCACACTGAAGTAGTACTGACAGAGTGACAAACTGTGTGGTAGTACTCATGTCATTGCATCAGTACTACCACGCAGTTTGTCACTCCATCACCCCACCACTTGGGGTAAAACTGATGGAGTGACACGCTGTGGAGCAGTACTGATGGAGTGACACACTGCGCGGTTGTACTGATGGAGTGACATACTTCGGTGTAGTGCTGATTGAATGACACACTGGCGGTAGTATTGACAGAATGGCGCACAGTGGGCGAGTACTGAAGTATTGACACAATGTTCGGTGGTACTGTCGGGTTGCACATTGTGACTTCCACACTGAAGTAGGACTGACGGTGGGGCATTACAGATGGAGGGTTACACTGTTGGGTAATACTAATTGAATGAGACCGTGTGGTTGTACATAATGGAATAACAAGCTTAAGGCAGTACTGATGGAGTGTATCACTGTGGTGTAGTACTGATGGAATAACATATTGTAGGGTAGTACTGATGGAGTGACACGCTCCAGTATTGTACTGATGGAGTGTAACGCTGTGGAGTAGTACTGGTGTAATGACGTACTGTGGAGGTGTATTGCTGGAATGACACACTGTGGGGTAGCACGGATGTAATAGCACATTCTGTTGGATTGACGCAGTAATACTGATGGACTGGCACGCTCTGCGGTAGTACTGTTGCGATGAAAAACGGTGGTGAAATAGTGATGGAATTACACAATATGTAGTCGCAGCGATGGGTTAACACACTGTGGGGTAATGCGGATGGAATGGCAGATTTGAGGTAGTCCTGTTGGTGTGAAACACTTTGGGGAGTACTGATGGAAGAAAAAACTGCGGGGAGTACTGATGGAGTGACACGTTCTAGGGTTGCACTGGAGCGACATGATGTGGGGCAGTACGTATGTAGTGTAACAATATGGAGTTGTATTGATGCAGTGAGACTCTGTGGTTTCAACGACGGAGTGACACACTGAGCGGTAGTACTATTGTGATTTCAAACTGTGGTGTAGTACTAATGCAGTGACACACTGTTATGTAATACTGATGGAATTACACAATTTGTGGCAGCACTTATGGAGTGACCCACTGGGATAGTCTTGATTGAACGATAAACATCGGGTAGTGCTAATGGCGTGAGACATTGTGGGGAAATACTAATAGAGTGAAACTGTGGGGAATTACTGATGGAGTGACACAGTGAGATAGGGCTGATGGAGTGACATACTGTGGGGAATACTGATGGAGTAAGACTGCGAGGAAGTACTGATGGTTTACACTGTGGGGTAGTACTGATGGAGTGACACGCTGCGTGGTAGTACTGATGGAGTAATAATGGATTGTTCTGATGGAGTGTCGCAAGCTGGCGTAGTACTGATGCAATGATAACCCGAGTTATATTCCTGATGGTGCGATGCTCAACGGGGAAGCACTGATGGAGTGGCACAGTGTAGAGTAGTACAGATGGAGTAATAAACTATACTTTATTACTGATGCAGTGGCACACTGTGGGCAGTGCTGGTGGAGTGACACACTTTGAGGTAGTACTGATGGAATGGTACACTATGTGGCAGTTCTGACGCAATAGCATACTGTGGGAGAGTACTGATTGTGTGACACCCTGCGGTGTAGTACTGTTGCATAGACATATACCAGAGTAATACTGGTGGATTGAAACACTGTGGGGTAGTACCGATGGAAGGACTCATTGTGTAGTACTGATGGAGTGACACACCGTTGGATAGTACTGATAGAGTGGCACCCTGTGTGGTAGTACTAATGGAATAATACACAAGGTGGTACTGATGTTGAAAAACACTGTGGGTGTGTATTGATGGAAAGGTATATAGTGCGGTAGTACCAATGAAGTGACACGCTCTGGGGTTGTACTGATGGAGTGACATAGTGTGTTCTAGTAATGATCGTCTAACACACTGTAGGCTTGTAATGATGGAGTGATTACCAGTGGGGTAGTATTGATGGAGTGACACAATGTGGGCAGTACAGATGGAGCAATACACTTTGGGGTTGTACTAGTGAAGTGACAAACTGTGGGCAGGTACTGCTGGAGTAAAACATTTTGGTGCATTACTGATAGAGTGACACAGTGTGCGGTAGTACTGATGGAGGAACAAGCGATATGGTAGTACTGATGTCGTGGCACACTGTCGGATAGTATTAATGGTGTGAAACTAAATGGGACAGTACTGGTGTAATGATACATTATAGTGTAGTTCTGATGGAGTGACACATTGAGGGGGAGAACTGATCGAATGACAAACTGTGGGATAGTACTGATGGAATGAATATCCATTTGCTAGTACTGATGCAATTGCATTCTATGGGATAGTACCGAATGAATGACACCTTGATGCAGTAATGATAGAGTAACCGACGATGTGGTAGTTCTGATGGAGTGACACCCTGTGGGATAATACTTATGGATTAGCATCCTGTGGGGTAGTAGTGAAGGACTGGTATATTTTGGGGTAGTACTGACATAGTGACACATTCGATGGTATTATTGAAGGGGTGTAAAACTGTGGGCAGAACTGATTAAATTACATACTTAAGGTGGTACTGACAGAGTGAAACACCGTCGGGAAGAAATGATGGAATGACATACTGTGGGGTTGTACTGATGAGAGTGACACGGTCTTGGGTACTACTAATGGAGTAACATGTTGTACTGATGGAGTGACAGACTGTGAAGTAGTATTGATGGAGTAACCTAACGTAGGGTAGTGTTGAAGTAATGGCACATTCTCGGGTAGTTCTGATGGGGTGACACACTGTCCGGTAGTACTGTTGTTGTGACATAATGTGGGATGGAATTGATGGAGTGACACTGTGCGGTAGCACTGATGAAGTGACGCACTGTAGGGTAGTACTGGTGTAACGGTATACAGTGGGATAGTACTGATGGAGTGACGCACTGTAGGGTAGTACTGGTGTAACGGTATACAGTAGGATAGTACTGATGGAGTGACGCACTGTGGGGTAGTACTGGTGTAACGGTATACAGTAGGATAGTACTGATGGAGTGACGCACTGTGGGGTAGTACTGGTGTAATGGTATACTGTGGGATAGTACTGATGGAGTGACGCACTGTGAGGTAGTACTGGTGTAACGGTATACTGTGGGATAGTACTGCTGGAGTGATATCGGCGAGACCAAGCGGAAGCTCGACGATCGTTTCGCTGAACAGCTCCACACAGTCCTACCCGATCTTCCTGTTGCTCAGCACTTTAACTCACCCCCGCTCCCCAATTCCCAATCTGAACTTTCTGTCCTGGGCATCCTCCATTGTGAGAATAAAGCCCAGCGCAAATTGGAGGAACAGCACCTCATTCTTCGCTTGAGCAGCTAACATACCAGCAATATCTAATTTCAATTATCTAATTTCAATTATCTAACTTCAATTATCGAATTTCAATTCGACTTATCTAATTTCAATTACCCCTTGCTTTCCCTCTCTCTCTCCACCCCTCCTCCTTCCCAGTTCTCCCACCAGTCTCACTGTCTCCGACAACATTCCATCACTTTCCCGCCGACCTCTCCGACATCAGTCTAAAGAAGGGACTCGACCCGAAAAGTCGCCCATTCTTTCTCTCCAGAGATGCTGCCTGTCTCGTTGAGTTACACCAGCATTTTGTGTCTACCTTCGATTTATACCAGCATCTGCATTTCTTTCCTACACGAAGTACAAGGGACGGCAGGACTTTCGGATAATAATAGCTGTGCCGAACACGAGACGACCAACCTTACCTGCCTGCTCACAATGTGTATCTCTTCATTACCTGAAAATCTGAACTTGTCTTAAATGTCACTATTGTATCTGCGTCCAACACCAGTGGGGTGGTTGGTAAGATTTAGGGCCCATTATACAGGGTGACAAAGTACTTGTAAGTTCACGATGAAATAAGCAGAAGTTTGCACGGCTTTGTGAAGGGGAGGTCGTGCTTGATAAATTTGCTGGAATTAATTGAAGAAGTAAATAGCAAGACAGCCAAAGGAGAGTCAGTAGATGTTGTTTACTTTGATTTTCAGAAAGCATTTGAGAAGGTGTCACACGTTGGCTGCTTAGGAAGATGAGAGCCCACGGTATAAAAAGGGCAGATAACAGCATGGATAGCAGGCTGGCTGGATGGCAGAAGAGAAAGAGTAGCAATAAAGGGGGCCTTTTTTCTAGTTGGCTAGCAGTGAATCTACAAGGGTCAGTGCTGGGTCCGCGACACGTCATGTTTTATATTAATGATTTGGACGAGGGGATTGAAGGCTTTGTGGCAAAGTTTGCGGATGATACGAAAATAGGTGGAAGGGCAGGTAGTGTAGAGAAAGCAGGGAAGTGCAGAAGGACTTGGACATGTTGGGGGAGTTTGCAGAGAAATGGCAGATAGAATATAGTGTGGCAAAGTGCAGAGCAATGCATTTTGCTAGGAGGAATAATGGCATAGACTACTTTCTAAATGGGGATGCAAAGGGACTTGGGAGAGCTAGTTCAAGATTCCCAAAAATGTATCTGCAAGTTGCATCGGTAGTAAAGAAAGCAAAATCAATGCTAATATTATTTCAAGAGGGCTTGTATACAAAAACAGGGATTATAATGTTGAGGCACTGGGAAGGGCGCATTTGGAATATTGTGAGCAATTCTGGGCATCACGTCGGAGGAAGGGTGTGCTGGCTCTGGAGAGGATCCAGAGGAGGTTTACAAGAATGATCCCTGGACTGAATAGGTTAACCTATGATGAGCGTTTGTCGACACGGGGCTTGCACTCGCTGGAATGTAGAAGAATGAGGGTGGACCTCATTCAAACATACAGAGATGTGAAGGGCTTGGATCGAGTGGATGTGGACAGCATGTTTCCAGTAGTGGGAAATTCTAGGACTTGAGGTCATTCCCTCAGAATTAAAAGACTTGCTGTTATGAACAAGATGAGGAGACATTTATTAAATCAGAGGGTGGTGAATCTGTGGAATTATTTGCCACAGAAGGTTGTGTAGGCCACGTCAGTGGATATTTTAAGGCCTAGGTAGATAGATTCTTCATACACTTCATGCTTCGTACACTTCACCTGCAATTTCCATCCTGCCCTTAAATATACTTGGACTATCTCTGACATCTCCCTCCCGTTTCTGGACCTCACCATCTCCATCACAGGAGAAAAACTAGTGACGGACATTTACTACAAGCCCACCGACTCGCACAGCTATCTGGACTACAGTTCTTCCCACCCGGTCCCCTGCAAAAAGTCTATTCCCTACTCCCAATTCCTACGTCTACGCCGTATCTGCGCCCGGGATGAGATGTTTCAGACTAGGACTTCCGAGATGTCCTCGTTCTTCAGAAAACGGGGCTTCCCCTCCTCCATTATAGATGAGGCTCTCACTAGGGTCTCTTCTACATCCCGCAGCTCCGCTCTTGCTCCCCTCCCCCCACTCGCAACAAGGACAGGATTCCCCTCGTTCTCACCTTCCACCCCACCAGCCAGCGGATCCAACATATCTATCCACCAACATTTCCGTCACCTAAAACAGGACCCCACCACTGGCCATATCTTCCCATCCCCTCCCCTCTCTGCGTTCCGCAGAGACCGTTCCCTCCGCAACTCCCTGGTCCACTCGTCCCTTCCTACCCAAACCACCCCAACCCCGGGCACTTATCCTTGCAACCGCACGAGATGCAACACCTGTCCCTATACCTCCCCCCTCAACTCCATTAAAGGACCCAAACAGTCTTTCCAGGTGAGACAGAGGTTCACCTGCACCTCCTCCAACCTCATCTATTGCATCCGCTGCTCTAGATGTCAACTTATTTATATCGGCGAAACCAAGCACAGGCTCGGCGATCGCTTCGCTGAACACCTGCGCTCGGTCCGCATTAACGCAACTGATCTCCCGGTGGCCCAGCACTTTATCTCCCCCTCCCATTCCCAATCTGACCTCTCTGTCGTGGGCCTCCTCCAGTGCCATAGTGAGGCCCGCCGGAAATTGGAGGAGCAGCACCTCATATTTCGCCTGGGCAGTTTGCGGCCCGGTAGTATGAACGTCGACTTCTCCAACTTCAGATAGCTCCTCTGTCCCTCCCTTCCCCTCCTCCTTCCCAGATCTCCCTCTATCTTCCTGTCTCCACCTATATCCTTCCTTTGTCCCACCCCCGACCTCAGTCTGAAGAAGGGTCTCGACCCGAAACGTCACCCATTCCTTCTCTCCCGAGATGCTGCCTGACCGGCTGAGTTACTCCAGCATTTTGTGAATAGGTAGATAGATTCTTGATTAGTCCAGGTTTCAGAAGTTATGGGCAGAAGGCAGGAGAATGTGGTTAGGAGGGAAAGAGATCAGCCATGATTGAATGACGGAGATTTGATTGGCCGAATGGCCTAATTCTTTTCCTATTCCTTTTGACCTAATGGCCACCTGCGTCATTTCGTTCCAGGCACTTACTGCCCTTTGTGTAAACAGCTTTCCGTGAACACCTCCTTAAAATTAATCCCTTTCGCCTTAAAGGGGTGGCCTCTAATATTTGATATTTCTATCTTGGGTGGAATGTTCTAACTGTTTATCCTATCTGTGCCTCGCATAATTTGATATCGATCTATCAGGTTACTGCCCGCTTTCCGGTGTTCCAAATAAATCAGGCCAATGTTTGTTTTTTCATATGCTCCAGGAGATGTTCTTGTAAGGGTCTTGAGCACCTTTTCCAAAACGCCTTTCCTGTACGAGAGCGGTCATAACTGCACACAAAACTGCAAAACCAGCCGAAGAATAGTTCTCTAAATCTGAATATTGACTTCCTGAGTCATATTCAATGCCTCGATCAAATATGGCAATCATTCTACATGGCTTATTTAGAACTCTCAACGTGCTGCCACGATCTGTGAGTTACGCACTGGAACCTTAAGATCCATCTTCAGCAACGCTGATGCTCCGATGTACTGTTATTGTGCAAACATTGAGGGCTGCTGTGTCTGAATGTTGCACTGTGCTGCTGATGTTCATCCACGGGAGGGCGCTGTGACAGTATATTGCTACTGCACTTCCACTGAGGTGCGCTGTGTGTGGATGCTGCAGTGTACTGCTGATGTTCATCCACGGGAGGGTGCTGTGACAGCATATTGCTACTGTACATACACTGAGGTGCGCTGTGTGTGGATGATGCGGTGCACTGTTAAACATAACACTCAGTGCATAAGTCATGCTGCCTAATTAGGGTATTTGGCACATCGAGTCTACTCCGACATTCAATCATGGCTGACCTATCTTTCCTGCCTTCTCCCCATAACCGTCGAAACTCTTACGAATGACCAACCTGTCTATCTTCGCTTTAAAAATATCCAATGACGGTTTCCAAGCGTCTGTGGCAGAATTTCAAAGATTTACCACCTTCTGACGAAATAAATTCCTCAACATCTCATTTTAAAAAGAACGTCCTTTTATTCTGAGGTTAGTCAGAAAATTAATGAATGGATGAATGAATGAACGAATGAACGAATGAATGAATGGATGAATGAATGAATGAATGAATGAATGAATGAATGAATGAATGAATGAACGAATGAATGAATGAATGAATGAATGAATGAATGAATGAATGAGTGAATGAATGTGCCGGTCGCAAGTAACAGAGAGGGTGGTGAATCTGTGGAATTCTGCCACAGACGGATGTGGAGGCCGTCATTAGATAATTTAAAAGCAGGGATGGACGGGCTCATGATTAGTAACAGTGTCAAAGTTTGGGTTGGGTTTGATTGGGAAAGACAGGGCAGCCATAATGGAATGGCAGAGCAGACTCGGTGAGCCGAGTGACTTACTCAAATGGCATATGATCGTAGGAACTCATTACTGACTCCGGGATTGGAATGAGTCTATAGACATAGAAAACATAGCAAATAGGTTGAGGAGGAGGCCCTTTGGCCGTTCGAGCCAGCACTGCCACTAATTGTGATTATGGCTGATCACCCACAATCAGTAATAATCTGTGCCTGCCTTCTCCCCAAATCCCTTGATTCCGCTAGCCCCCAGAGCTCTATCTAACACTGGTCGCTATTCAAGGATTCGACAATGGACCTGAACGACGACGTCACAACTTTTTGCAAATTTCATGAGAAAATGTGCGCAGAAATGCGATTCCCGACGCAGTCTAGCTATCTCGTTATCCAACTAACTTGCTATCAGCCTCGCTAACTCTCTAGCTATCTAGCTATGTGGCTATCTAGCCATCTAGATCTGTAGCTATCAATATAGTTTATATCTACCTGACTAGCTATCTAGCTAAGGTACACAAAATGCAGGGGCAACTCAGCGAGTCAGGTAGCATCTCAGTAGAAAATGAATGGGTGACGTTTCGGTTCGAGACCCTTCTTCAGGCTGATGTCAGCGGATGGGGCCGGACAAAGATAGGATAAAGATAGAGGCAGGAAGACTGGTGGGAGACCTGGGAAGGGGGAGGGGATCGAGAGGGAAAGCAGGGACTATCTGAAGTTAGAGAAGTCAATGTTGATACCCAAGCGAAATATGAGGTGCTGTTCCTCCAATTTGCGCTGGGCCTCACTCTGACAATGGAGGAGGCCCAGAACAGAAAGGGCAGATTGGGAATGGGAGGGGGAGTTGAAGTGCTGAGTTACCGCGAAATCAGGTTGGTTGAGACGGACTGAGCGGACGTGTTCAGCGAAACTATCGCCGAGCCTGCGTTTGATCTCGCAGATGTAGAGAAGTTGACACCAGGAACAGCGAATACAGTTGATGAGATTGGAGGAGGTGCAGGTGAACCTCTGCCTCACCTGGAAAGACTGTTTGGGTCCTTGGATGGAGTCGAGGGGCAGGCAAAGGGACACAGCCCTCGAAGGACACCTGTCCCTTTACCTCCCCCTCAACCAACAACTGTCCCTTTACCTTTCCCCAGCTAGCCTTCTCACCGTCTCGCCAAATAGCCATCTACCGTTCTAGCGATCTATCTATCTAGCCATCTAGCCATCTAGGCTAGTTATCTACACATATAGCTATTTAGTTAACGATCTAACTACCCAGCTGTCTCATTTGCTAGGTACCCAGCAATTCAGCTAGATCTAACGAGATCTCCCTCTCTTACGAGGCCCACTGAGGATGAGCGAGAGAAAGCGCACCCCTCAAAGAGCTGCCTATCTAGCGAGATAGCTATCTTACTATCGATATATCCAACTATCCAGCTTTCTAGCTATCTAGCAATGCATGTCGATAGCTACCTAGGTATCTCGCTATCTTGCTATCGAGAGAGCTTACACGCTGACCAACTGAGTTCCTCCATGATTCAAGATTCCAGGTTTAGTATCTTTATTCCCTTTTGATACGAAACTTTTTTTCTGGGTCGGTGGAAGATATTTGTTTTATCCTCCTCCATCACCTGCTGATCACTGTCCTTTGCCACAGTCTAAATTACAGCGCGGAAACAGGCCCTTCGGCCCATCGAGTCCGCTCTAACCAGCGATCCCCGCATATTAACTCAATCCTACATGCACTTGGCTCATACCAACCCAATTAACCTACAAACCTGTAGGTCTTTGGAGTGTGGAAGGCAACCAACAATCTCGGAGAAATCTCACGGGGAACGTACGAACTGCGAACAGACAGCACCGTAGTCGGAATGGAACCCGGGTCTTCGGCTGCAAGCGTTGTAAGGCAGCAACTCTACTTATGCGCCCATAGTTAGTATGTTTGCAACTGACACCAAACCAATATTTACAGATGGCGGCGAATACGTTGAAAGGCGCACGATTTCAAAACCGGGCCAGATGGTTCGTTCGGACCGACCGCTCACCGAGAATTGATCTTCGTGAAAGATGCCATCTGGCTTGATTGATGAAAATGTTGCCAGCACTCGAGGGCCTGGGCTACATGGCTTCGTTAGACAGGTTTGGACTTTATGCCTAGGAGCACAGGGGCCTGAGAGGTGACCTCTACAGGCGAAAAGGGTAAGAGAGGAATGAATGGAGTGAATGCACAGTCTATTTAACAGAGTAGGAAAATCAAGCACAATAGGGCATGGGTTTAAGGTGAGAGGTGTTAAAGTTTAATATAAACGTGAGGGGCAACTATTTCATTCAGAGGATTGAAGAAATGTGAAACGACCTGCCCAGAAACATGCTGAGGCACAAACAATGTGAAGGACATTTGGACCGGTACACGGTTTGGAAAGGTTTTCGGGGATATGGGCAAACCGAATTAGATCAGATAGTCCATTTTAATCGACACGTCCATGTTGTGCGGCACGGCCTGTTTCCGCGCTATATGTCTCCATGCTTTATGATCTCTGTCATCGGGATGTATTGGACAGAACCATCGGGTGGCGGGTGAATACGCATTGATGAAACAGTGTTTCCCTGTTCAAAGCGGGTTCTCCAACAGTAGAGATGCATTGTTCGGCTCGTAAACAGTGGTGGTCATCAGAGCCAATGCAGTCGCCAGGCATCCGCTTGCTAGAAAATTGATCCCCCAGTCTGATTTGGAATCCTCTTATGCCCGATTGGCTTGCGGAGATGACACTTGTCCTTCGTGTTCCGTTCAGGGTCATCTTGCTTCAAAACCTCAGTTCAGGACATTAATCAAGAGTGAATCTCCCTTTTTATCCAAGGCTTCTGATTAGGACGAGAGATAAATGTCTCTATTGTAAAAACAGCCGTCACGTGCATTTTTTGATGAAACCGAACACATCCCTCGACAGACAGCGGACCGCTGGTCTCAAGGCGTCCGGACGCGCGATATCATTCCGTGGAAATCCTCGCATATTTTCAGATTTTATGTTTCCTGAATTTTTGCATCAGATTGTCATTATTCAGGCTCCCGCTCCGGGGGAAACATTATGCTATTTGTGCGTCTCCTTTCATCAATCGGCAACGGTGCCTCACCAGTTGAATCCCGAGCAGGTGACCGGGGTTCGATTCCGATCACCGCAACATTCCCAATGCACGGGAAATCTGCCTTCAGAGAGCACAGATACTTAATTCCGATAGCAATTCATGCATAGACTCATATTCATAGAATGATACAGAGTGGAAACAGGCCATTCGGCCCAACTTGCCCACACCGGCCAACATGTTCCAGCTACACGACTCCCACCTGGCCGCGTTTGGCCCATATGCCTCCAAATCTGTCCGATCCATCTACTTGTCTAACTGCTTCGTACATGTTTGGACAGTTCCTGCCTCAACGACCTCCTCTGGCAGCTTGTTCCATACATCCACCACCCTTTGCGTGAAAAATGTACCCATCAGGTTCCTACTAATCTTTTCCACATTCACCTTGAACCTATAAATGATGAAGGAAGGTGTTCTGGAGTAAAAATGGATCCCATAGGCAATTATTATTCAATGTGAGGTCGTCTTTGCATCGGGGATGGAATTTCCATTCATGACCCGTTGCCCTGCAAACGGAAGTGCATCTTCCTGATCCCTTTATTGCAGATTCCCACCCCAGACGAGGACAGATCCCAACATGCCCAGATAACATTTAACACCAAGCGACGTCACTCTGTTCACCACCCGCTCTCTGTCTATTCCATTCAGTGGAACCTCTCTCTTCACTCCCCATCTGTTCCTTCATGAGCTTCATCCAGTCCTCCCGTACAGGCAGACGGAACATGTTCACTCTGGTCCCCAGCCATGCACTACACTACACAGGAACATTCACATGTTTCCACTGATCGGCCCCATCATTTACTTTCCAACTTTCTAATCATTGATGCCTTGTGCTCCATCTCATGGCCCCGAATCTTCAACTTACGTCAGCTGCATCTACGGATGCTGCATGACCCGCTGAGTTATGTCTCCTTATTCAAGATTACAGCATCTGTATTCTCCTTTGACATGAAAGATTTATATTGTTTGATGACGGAGATTTGTTTCGTCGTCCATTAACTGCTGATTACTGTGGTTTGCCTCTGTCTTTGTATGCAGCCCGGACTTCGATTGAGTTGATTTCCTGATAATTCGTCTTTATATTACGACTCAATGTTCCCCAACGCTTATCCAATCGGACCGATTACTGTGCCTTCGCTCTGCAAAACTGCAAATAGCTTAATAAGAGTTCCACTTCATCGACCGAGGGCAGACCGAATGGAGAACCCCCGCTCTCCTCAGATCACTGCTGTGTTGCTCGTTTCGTTGGTGCTTCGTTCGTAAATCTTTCTGAATGCCAGCAGGAGCACCATCAATAGATGATCGGATGACAAACGAGAGCGACAAATGGAACGGCAGGCATACTTACTGGTCGTGTAGGCCACAGTTCTTAAGCCCTGCCGAGGGGGATGGGCTGGGGGAGCGAGAGATGTTGGTTTTAGTTTCCTGTGCATTCCTGAAGCTAGATTGGCTGAGTTCATCGCAAATGATGAACAGTACCATAGGGTTTGGTTCTTAAAGAGAGTTGATGACCGAGTATAATTCATCCGCTGCCACCTTGGTGTTGGCTTTGTGTGGTATGTGGAACGCCGACACGATGGTTGCGGTGAATTGCCCCGGTCGATTAAATGGACGGCACATAGTGAACGGATATTAGAGACATAGAAACATAAATAGGTGCAGGGGGTGACCATTTGTCCCTTCGAGCCAGCATCGCCATTCATTGTGACCATGGCCTGCCTTCTCCCCATATTCCTTGATTCCACTAGCCCCAAGAGCTCTGTCCAACTCACTTTTAAATGCATCCAGTGGTTTGGCCTCCACTGTCTTCTGTGGCAGAGAATTCCACAAAGTCACAACTATTTGGGTGATTTTTTTTGCACCTCCGTTTTAAATAGCCTCCCCTTTATTCTTAGACAGTGGCCACTGGTTCTTTCCTTTTCCCGAATCTGACACCATTGAGATAATAATTTCCCTATTTGTTTTGGGGGTGGGGTTGCTCTGATGGTAAGGAATGATATTCATTCCCTTGCAAGGGGTGACATAGAATCAGGAGATGTTGAATCAGTATGGATAGAAATGAGAAATTGTAAGGGTAAAAAGACCCTAATGGGAGTTATCTATAGGCCCCCAAACAGTAGCCTCGAAATAGGGTGCAAGTTGAATCAGGAGATAAAATTGGCGTGTCAAAAATGTAATGCTACGGTGGTTATGGGAGATTTCAACATGCAGGTAGACTGGGAAATTCAGGTTGGAAATGGACCCCAGGAAAGAGAGTTTGTAGAGTGCCTTCGAGATGGATTCTTAGAACAGCTTGTACTGGAGCCTACCAGGGAGAAGGCAATTCTGGATTTAGTGTTGTGTAATGATCCTGATCTGATAAGGGGACTAGAGGTAAAAGAGCCATTAGGAGGCAGTGATCACAACATGATAAGTTTTACTCTGCAAATGGAAAGGCAGAAGGGAAAATCGGAAGTGTCAGTATTACAGTATAGCAAAGGGGATTACAGAGGCATGAGGCGGGAGCTGGCCAAAATTGACTGGAAGGAGGCCCTAGCAGGGAAGACGGTAGAACAGCAATGGCAGGTATTCCTGGGAATAATGCAGAGGTTGCAGGATCAATTTATTCCAAAGAGGTGGAAAGACTCTAAGGGGAGTAAGAGACACCTGTGGCTGACAAGGGAAGTCAGGGACAGCATAAAAATTAAGGAGAGGAAGTATAACATAGCAAAGAAGAGTGGGAAGACAGAGGATTGGGACTCTTTTAAAGAGC
This sequence comes from Rhinoraja longicauda, assembly GCF_053455715.1. Classification (NCBI taxonomy): domain Eukaryota; kingdom Metazoa; phylum Chordata; class Chondrichthyes; order Rajiformes; family Arhynchobatidae; genus Rhinoraja; species Rhinoraja longicauda. The sequence goes on from NW_027601284.1 coordinate 462,283, forward strand.
AACAAAAGTTAACTAAAAAGGCAATACGGGGAGAAAAGATGAGGTACGAGGGTAAACTAGCCAATAATATAAAGGAGGATAGCAAAAGTTTTTTTAGGTACGTGAAGAGGAAAAAAATAGTCAAGGCAAATGTGGGTCCCTTGAAGACAGAAGCTGGGGAGTTTATTATGGGGAACAAAGAAATGGCAGACGAGTTAAACCGTTACTTTGGATCTGTCTTCACTGAGGAAGATACACACAATCTCCCAAATGTTCTAGGGGCCGGAGAAACTAGGGTGATGGAGGAACTGAAGGAAATCCACATTAGGCAGGAAATGGTTTTGGGTAGACTGATGGGACTGAAGGCTGATAAATCCCCAGGGCCTGATGGTCTGCATCCCAGAGTACTTAAGGAGGTGGCTCTAGAAATAGTGGAAGCATTGGAGATCATTTTTCAATGTTCTATAGATTCAGGATCAGTTCCTGTGGATTGGAGGATAGCAAATGTTATCCCACTTTTTAAGAAAGGAGGGAGAGAGAAAACGGGTAATTATAGACCAGTTAGTCTGACATCAGTGGTGGGGAAGATGTTGGAGTCAATTATAAAAGACGAAATTGCTGAGCATTTGGATAGCAGTAACGGGATCATTCCGAGTCAGCATGGATTTACGAAGGGGAAATCATGCTTGACAAATCTACTGGAATTTTTTGAGGATGTAACTAGGAAAATTGACAAGGGAGAGTCAGTGGATGTGGTGTACCTAGACTTTCAGAAAGCCTTCGACAAGGTCCCACATAGGAGATTAGTGGGAAAAATTAGGGCACATGGTATTGGGGGTAGGGTACTGACATGGATAGAAAATTGGTTGACAGACAGAAAGCAAAGAGTGGGGATAAATGGGTCCCTTTCGGAATGGCAGGCAGTGACCAGTGGGGTACCGCAAGGTTCGGTGCTGGGACCCCAGCTAATTACGATATACATTAATGACTTAGACGAAGGGATTAAAAGTACCATTAGCAAATTTGCAGATGATACTAAGTTGGGGGGTAGTGTGAATTGTGAGGAAGATGCAATAAGGCTGCAGGGTGACTTGGACAGGTTGTGTGAGTGGGCGGATACATGGCAGATGCAGTTTAATGTAGATAAGTGTGAGGTTATTCACTTTGGAAGTAAGAATAGAAAGGCAGATTATTATCTGAATGGTGTCAAGTTAGGAGGAGGGGGAGTTCAACGAGATCTGGGTGTCCTAGTGCATCAGTCAATGAAAGGAAGCATGCAGGTACAGCAGGCAGTGAAGAAAGCCAATGGAATGTTGGCCTTCGTAACGAGAGGAGTTGAGTATAGGAGCAAAGAAGTCCTTCTACAGTTGTACCGGGCCCTGGTGAGACCGCACCTGGAGTACTGTGTGCAGTTTTGGTCTCCAAATTTGAGGAAGGATATTCTTGCTATGGAGGGCGTGCAGCGTAGGTTCACTAGTTTAGTTCCCGGAATGGCGGGACTGTCGTATGTTGAAAGGCTGGAGCGATTGGGCTTGTATACACTGGAATTTAGAAGGATGAGGGGGGATCTTATTGAAACATATAAGATAATTAGGGGATTGGACACATTAGAGGCAGATAACATGTTCCCAATGTTGGGGGAGTCCAGAACAAGGGGCCACAGTTTAAGAATAAGGGGTAGGCCATTTAGAACGGAGATGAGGAAGAACTTTTTCAGTCAGAGGGTGGTGAAGGTGTGGAATTCTCTGCCTCAGAAGGCAGTGGAGGCCAGTTCGTTGGATGCTTTCAAGAGAGAGCTGGATAGAGCTCTTAAGGATAGCGGAGTGAGGGGGTATGGGGAGAAGGCAGGAACGGGGTACTGATTGAGAGTGATCAGCCATGATCGCATTGAATGGCGGTGCTGGCTCGAAGGGCTGAATGGCCTACTCCTGCACCTATTGTCTATTGTCTATTGTTCATTGGTCAAGGAGTGGTGGTCTGTCTCAGGGATTGGTGCTGCGCTCATTGTTGTTTGTCATCTGTGTCAATGAGTTCCCTGAGAATGTAACGAACTAATGTAAAAGTTTGCAGTTGACACTAAAGTAGGCGGTATCACAGGCATTGAAAATGGTTGGCAAGGATTAAGTAGGAACTTTTTCAAATTGGAAAGTCGCCTGAGAAATTTCAAATAGTGTTTCTTGCAGATGTGTGAGATTTTAAATTAGGGAAGACAAGCCAGGGCATGATCTTCACCGTGAATGGTAGTTAGCTGGGTAGTGTTGGAGAGCAGAGGGATCTCAGAATAAAAGTACATTGTTGTAAGAAAAGGGACGTAACAGGGGGATAGGGTGGTGGAGAAGGTTTTTTTGGCGCACTGTCTTCATCAGCCAGTGAATAAAATGTAAAAGTTAGAAAGTTATGTTCAGATAGACAAGACGTTGGTGAGGACGCACTTGGAGTAACGTGTATAATCTTACGTCACCATGTTTAGGAAATGTGCCACATATTTGCAAAGAGTGAAGAAAATATTTTCCAACACGTTGCCAGAAAACAAGGGTCGGAGTTACAGGGAAATGTTGGGCTCGCCAGGACTTTATTCCATTGAGCGCAGCAGGCAGTGCAGTGACCTCATAGAGGTGGACAGTGTCATAGGTAGCGTCATAATGGGAACACTAAGACATTTGGACAGGTACATGAGGGGAATGGTTTAGAGGGAGATGATCCATATGCCGGCAAATGGGAATAGTTCAGATGAACTAAAATGCACCATCCCTCCCCATGAAACACGGCAACCTTTGTCTCAAAATTTGCGCCAGGTACAGCACTAACAGACAAACTGCTTTTAAATGGCCCTTGGATATTTTATTACCACTGAACTCTAACCTTGAAATCAAGGAAATTAAACATCGATAGATGTCCACTCTTCTCAAAGATGCAGATTAAGCAGAAAACATTATAATTGCCTGTCACATACATTGGTGATTTTTAATAACAGTCCCTGATCATTGAAGTGTTTATTTCAGTTTCTACGAGTGGCAGGTTTGCACTGCATGATGGAAGATATGCTCTTGATAAATGTGACATAAATATGACTTGATAAATAAGCACATAAATGAAGTCTGTGTGTGTGGCAACTTTCTATGTGCCGCTGTGTGGACTGCCCAGACGGATGAGTTGGTCACTTACTCTCAGACCGACCTTACTGTCTGGTCTGTGGGTTTGAATTCACATCAACCTGTCAGCTGGTCTGAAGTGGTTCACCACAAAATGAACTGCAGATTGAACAGAGCCACAGCTAGTGTTCACCGGCTGGAACTAATATTCCCCACTGGGCGAAGTACACAGCACATTTAACCAACTCCCCCTTTCTCATATCTGAAGCTGCATTTTAATTTTCAGCATTATGTGTTATTCTTTCAAGTGTATGCCGGAGAGAGTTAATTCGCATTTCTAACCTGTGTTAATTAAGAAGAAAATAACAAGTTAACGTATCTTAAGCTGCCGTGTTTACCAGCGCGGATAGAGCAGCAAGATGGAATTAGTGCTCATTAAAGTTTAGATTAGTTATGGATATTGAACCTGCGTTAACCCTTTAGAGTCGAACATTTGAATTAAAAAGAAGGGATTCTTTGAGATGTGGGAAAAATGGATCGTTTATTTGAGCCATGACACGAACTAGATAAATGCAAAGCTAGATATTGGAAGATTGTGTTATATAGAACGAGATGGTATGTTTGTGCGAATATTGAAATATCTCCAGATAACCAATCATTGTTACTTTTTTATATTTTATTTGGTAAGTGTACCACACTGTCGTATTCAAACGTGTTTATTTATTTATCTATTTAGTTTATTTATTTATTTCTGATGATTTTCTTATTTTATTTTATTTATTTCGATGGTGTTGTACTGTTTTGTATATATCTCTGTGAAAAATCAATAAAAACTGAAGAGAAAAAAAGAAAGGATTCTTTATTTTACATCGTATCAAATGTAAAACATCGGGGTCAGATTTAATGTGATCATGTCACTGCTTATCCAGACCCATCACTGACCACACTGATAATGTCACTGCTTATCCAGAGAGAGAGAGAGAGCGAGGAGTGTGGGGAGAAAGAGGGGAGGATTGTGGACGGAAAGGGAGGTGAAAGGGGGGTGAAAGGGGAGGAGTGGAAAGGAGGAGGATTGTGGGGAGAGTGAGCGGAGCGAAGGGGAGAGGTGGAGGGGAGGGAGCAATGTGACGGGGAGAGAAGAAGCGGGCAAATATTGAGCGACGTGGGGAGAGCAGGAGGGGGAGAAATGGGGTGGGGAGGTGTGGGGAGACGGATGGTTGGAGGAGAGGGAGAGAGGGGCCGTGGGAGTAGGGGGGAGAGGTATTGTGGGGATAGAGACGAGGAGTGGGTAGAGAGGTTTGGTGGAGTGAGAGGGGGGCGAGAGAGACCCGGAGTGTGGGGAGAGAAGGGGAGCAGTGGGAAGCGGAAGATCTGGAGGATGAGAGGGAGGAAGCAGAGGGGAGAGAGAGAGAGGAGTGGGATGGAGAGAGATGGTGGAGTGGGGGGGAAGTGGAGCTGTGTGCAGTGAGGGGGTCTTGTGTCGTGAGAAAGATTGGCAATAAAAGTGTTTTTATTTCTGGTTGGCTTCCAGCGACTAGCGGAGTTCCGCAGGGGTCGGTGCTGGGGCCGCAACTCTTCACCTTGTATATTCATGATTTTGACGAGGGGATTGAAGGCTTTGTGTTCATGTTTGCGGATGAGACGAAAACAAGTGGAAAGGCAGGTAGTGTAGAGAAAGCAAGGACTTGGGAGAAGGACTTGGACAGGTTGGGAGAGTGGGCAGAGAAGTGGCAGATGGAATATAGTGTAGCACAATGTGCAATCGTGCAGTTTGGTGGTAGGAATTAAGACGTAGACTATTTTCCAAATGGGGAGAGTATCCAGAAATCGGAGGTGCAAAGGGATTTGGGCGTGCTGGTGCAATATTCCCAAAAAGTTAATCTGCAAATCGATTCAGTAGCAAAGAAAACAAATTCGATGCCAGCATTTAGTTCAAGAATGTTTGTACAGTATACAGAAGCAATGATGCAATTTTGAGGCTCTATAAGGCGCTGGTAAGACAGCATTTGGATTATTGCGAGCAATTATGGGCCCCATATATAAGCAAGGATGTGCTGGGTCTAAACAGGGTCCAGAGTAGGTTTACGAGAATGATCATAGGAATGAGTAGGTTAACCTATGATGAGCATTTGTCAGCACTGGGCCTGTACTTGCTGGAGATAAGATGAATGCGGGGGGACCTCATTGAAACATCCGGAATAGTTTAAGGCTTGGACAGAGTGGATGTAGAAAGGATGTTTCCACTATTGGAAACAATAATGCAGAAGTTGCAGGATCAATTTATCCCAAAGAGGAGGAAAGATTCCAAGGGGAGTAAGAGACACCCGTGGCTGACAAGGGAAGTCAAGGACAGCATAAAAATAAAAGAGCAGAAATACAACAAAGTAAAGAAGCGTGGGAAGCCAGAGGATTGGGACTCTTTTAAAAAGCAACAGAAGACGACTAAGAAGGCAATACGTGGAGAAAAGATGAGGTACGAGGGTAAACTAGCCAATGATATAAAGGAGGATAGTAAAAGTTTTTTTAGGTATGTGAAGCGGAAAACAATAGTCAAGGCAAATGTGGGTCCCTTGAAGACAGAAGCTGGGGAATTTATTATGGGAAACAAGGAAATGGCAGACGAGTTGAACCGGTACTTTGGATCTGTCTTCACTAAGGAAGATACAAGCAATCTTCCAGATGTTCTCGTGGCCAGAGATCCTAGGGTGACGGAGGAACTGAAGGAAATCCACATTAGGCAGGAAATGGTGTTGGGTAGACTGATTGGACTGAAGGCTGATAAATCCCCAGGGCCTGATGGTCTGCATCCCAGAGTACTTAAGGAGGTGGCGCTAGAAATTGTGGACGCATTGGTGATCATTTTCCAATGTTCTATAGATTCAGGATCAGTTCCTGTGGATTGGAGGGTAGCTAATGTTGTCCCGCTTTTTAAGAAAGGAGGCAGAGAGAAAACGGGAAATTGTAGACCAGTTAGTTTGACATCAGTGGTGGGGAAGATGCTGGAGTCAATTATAAAAGACGAAATTGCGGAGCATTTGGATAGCAGTAACAGGATTGTTCCGAGTCAGCATGGATTTATGAAGGGGAAATCATGCTTGACTAATCTTCTGCAATTCTTTGAGGATGTAACTAGGAAAATTGACAGGGGAGAGCCGGTGGATGTGGTGTACCTTGACTTCCAGAAAGCTTTTGACAAGGTTCCACATAGGAGATTATTGGGCAAAATTAGAGCACATGGTATTGGAAATAGGGTACTGACATGGATAGAAAATTTGTTTACAGACAGAAAGCAAAGAGTGGGGATAAATGGGTCCCTTTCAGAATGGCAGGCAGTGACTAATGGGGTACTGCAAGGCTCGGTGCTGGGACCGCAGCTAATTACAATATACATCAATGACATGGATGAAGAGATTAAAAGTACCATTAGCAAATTTGCAGATGATACAAAGCTGGGTGGTAGGTTGAACTGTGAGGAAGATGCTATGGGGTTGCAGCGTGACTTGGACAGGTTGTGTGAGTGGGCGGATGCATGGAAGATTCAGTTTAATGTGGATAAGTGTGAGGTTATCCACTTTGGTGGTAAGAACAGGAAGGCAGAGTATTATCTGAATGGTGTCAAGTTAGGAACAGGGGACGTACAACGAGATCTGGGTGTCCTAGTGCGTCAGTCACTGAAAGGAAGCATGCAGGTACAGCAGCCAGTGAAGAAAGCAAATGGACTGTTGGCCTTCATAACAAGAGGAGTTGAGTATAGGAGCAAAGAGGTCCTTCTGCAGTTGTACAGGGCCCTAGTGAGACCGCACCTGGAGTACTAGGCTTGTATACACTGGAATTTAGAAGGATGAGAGGAGATCTTATCGAAACGTATAAGATTATTAAGGGGTTGGACACGTTACAGGCAGGAAACATGTTCCCAATGTTGGGGGAGTCCAGAACAAGGGGCCACAGTTTAATTAAGGGGTAGGCCATTTAGAACTGAGATGAGGAAAATAATTTCAGTCAGAAAGTTGTGAATCTGTGATTTATCTGCCTCAGAAGGCAGTGGAGGCCAATTCTCTGAATGCATTCAAGAGAGAGCTAGATATAGCTCTTAAGGATAGCGGAGTCAGGGGGTATGGGGAGAAGGCAGGAACGGGGTACTGATTGAGAATGATCAGCCATGATCACATTGAATGGCGGTGCTGGCTCGAAGGGCCGATTGGCCTCCTCCTGCACCTATTGTCTATTGTCTAGCTAGAGACATAGGCAGCTCTCTATGCGGTGCGCTCCCTCTTTCGCGAGGCCCACAGATGGAGATCTAGCTATACCTAGCTTTGTAGATAGCTACCTAGCAAATTAATTGCCAGATAGATCACTCATAATGGCTATATATCTAAATGACTGGATGACTAGATGCCTAAATGGCTATCTGGCTAGACGGATGAAAGGCTAGTTGGCTACTTGACTAATTGACCAGCTGGGAAGCTGGCTGGTTGGGTAGATGGCGAGCTGAACAACGCCAGATGGGTGGGTAGTCAGATAACGAGATGGCTTGATGAGTAGATGGCTAGAAGGATTGTTGGCCAGCTGGCTACATAGTTAGATAGATAGATAGCTATGCAGCTGGCTAGATAGATAACTACATGGCTAAATAGCTAGATAGTTGGATAGCAATAGGAGATATGTAAATCGCTAGATGGCCAGATTAAGAAATAAATAGATAGATTGATTCTCACAGAGACAAGTGGATAGATAGCTCCGTAATTAGATCACTGGATAGCTAGCTAGACTGCGAGCAATAGCTGAATAGCTGGATAGTTGGATTCCTAGCCAACGGGGTAGATAACTGGGGAGATATCTAAATATATAGCTCGCTAGATAGTAAGATAGCTACCTAGGTAAATAGTTAGAAGTGTGCATAGCTAGGTGGCTAGCTCGATAGAGAGATAGATAGCATGCTAGCTAGTTAGAGAGATAGCTATTTAGCCTGTTAACTATACAGCTGGACAGCTGGATGGATAGTCAAATTGATAGGTTGTTGGATCCCTAAATAGGCGGAAAGCTGCTTTACTAGTTAGCATGACAGCCAAATAGCTGGATATCAAGTTATGTAGATTGATAGCCAGCGGGAAAGACAGCCAGAGAGCGTGTTAGCTCGCAACATCGGGAGTTCGCAGGTCCCTGGCTGGCGACCGGCTTTCGGGAGCTCCAGCCGTAGCAGCTTCGACCGCCCCGAAGCGCGAGGGACGATCGACCCGCCCGCAGGCCCTTCATCGCCCTGCGTGGCTCGGCCGCAGCACTTTCCATCGCCCGGTGGGGGCTCAGGACTTTCATCGGCCTGCTCGGCTCGGTCCTGGGACTTTCCATCGCCCGGTGGGGGCTCAGGACTTTCATCGGCCTGCTCGGCTCGGCCCTGGGACTTTCCATCGCCCGGTGGGGGCTTCAAAAAGTTGGGAGCCTCGATCACCTCGTGGCACCACGGGAGAAGAACGAGGAGGAGATAAGACTTTGCCTTCCATCACAGTGACGGTGTGCCTAGAGCAATCACTGTGATGGCTGTTTGTGTAAAAATTATATCTGTGTGTCTTGTGCTTTTTGATGTCTACTGCCGGACCCTGACGTGAGAGGACGCTGGCGTTGTGTATTCGCCGCTTTTCCGTCAGGATAGTTTGTCTGTTTGTTTCTATGTTAATTGTTTTTGTAAAACGCTTTGAGCACCCGATAAGGCGCTATAAAAAATGAATGAATTATTATTATTATTATTATTACATAGCTAAATAGCTGCATTGCTAGATAGCTTGAACGTTAGATAGATGGGTGGCGAGATAGCTGGATCTCTGCACAGCAAAATAATTCGGTAGTTTTGTAGGCAACTCTTTGTGGAGTGCCCTCTCTCGCTCACTCGCTTTCTGGCGGCCGCGTGAAAGGGAGAACGAGAGAGTCCTAGTTGGATCCAGCTAGATAGGTGCTAAATCTCTGTAAAACTCACTTGCTATCTGTCTACTGAGCCATCTACTGGTGTGGCTGGCTAGATGCGTACCTCACTAGCCATCTAGCAAAGCTCTACCAAGCTAAACCGCTATCTGACCGTCAAAGTGGTTGGCTAACAATCTACTAATCTAGTTATCTATCTATCTAGCCATCAGTCTCGTTAGCAACCGAGCTATGTAATATCTAACTCTGTAGCTATCAATCCAGCTATCTCGAGAGCTACATTGCTAGCCAGCAGGATAGACTGTCAGACAGCCTGTGAGCTATCTCGATAGCAAGATAGCGAACTACCTAGATAGCTATCTACATGCAATGCTAGACAGCTAGAAAGCTGGATATCTGTATGGCGAGATAGTTGGATATATTGATAGTAAGATAGGTAGTTCTCTATCTAGGCAGCTATTTGAAGGATGCGCTCTCTCTTTCTCATCCTCTGTGGGCCTCGTGAGAGAGGGAGATCTTGTTAGATCCAGCTAGATAGACAGCTACCTAGCACGTGAGATACCTGGATAGTTAGGAAAATAAATGCAGATGCTGGTACAAATCGAAGGTTTTACAAAATCCTGGAGTAAATCAGCAGGTCAGGCAGCATATCGGAGAGAGGGAATGGTTGACCCGATACGTCACCCATTCCCGCTCCTAGATGCTGTCTGACCTGCTGGGTTTCTCCAGCATTTTGTGATAGCTAGCTAAACGGTTAGATCGCTAAATAGATGGTTATACGTACAGATGACTGGATGGCAAGATCGCTTGAAAGGTAGATGGCTATTTGGCGAGACGGTTAGAAGGCTAGTTGGGGAGAGGTAAAGGGACAGGCGTTGGTCGAGGGGAGAAGTAAAGGGACAGATGTTGGTCGAGTGGGGAGTTAAAGGGACAGGTGTTTGAGGGGCGAGTCCCTTTACCTCCCCAATCAACTCCATCCAAGGACCCGAACAGTCTTTCCAGGTGAGGCAGAGATTCACCTGCACCTCCTCCAACGTCATCAAATGTATCCGCTGTTCGAAGTGTCAACGTCTCTCCATCGGCGACACCAAGCGCAGGCTCGGCGATCGTTTCGCTGAACACCTCCGCTCAGTCAGTCTCAACCAACCTGATTTTCCGGTGGCTCAACATTTCAACTCCCCCTCCCATTACCAATCTGACCTTTCTGTCATGGGCCTCCTCCATTGTCAGAGTGAGGACCAGCGGAAATTGGAGGAACATCACCTCATATTTCGCTTGGGTAGTTTACACCTCTGCGGTATCAACATTGACTTGTCTAACTTCAGATAGTCCCTGCTTTCCCTCTCAATCCACCCCCCCTTCCCAGTTCTCCCACCAGTCTTCCTGTCTCCGCCTGTATCCTATCTTTTTCCGGCTCCATCCGCTGACATCAGTCTGAAGGGCTCGACCCGAAACGTCACCCATTCATTCTCTCCTGAGATGCTGCCTGACCCGCTGAGTTACTCCAGCATTTTGTCTACCTTAGCTAGATAGCTAGTCAGGTAGATATATAACTATATTAATAGCTACAGATCGAGATGGCTAGATAGCCACATAGCTAGACAGCTAGACAGCTAGATGGCTAGAGAGCTAGACAGCTAGAGAGCTAGAGAGCTAGCGTGGCTTTTCGCAATTAGCTGGATAAAGAGATGGCTAGACTGCGTCGGGAATCGCATTTCTGCGCACATTTTCTCATGGCATTTGTAAAGGTGTTGACGTCGTCGTTCGGGTCAATTGTCAAATCCTTGAATAGCGACCAGTGTTAGAGCTCTAGGGTCAAGCGGAATCATGGATTTGTAGAGAAGGCAGGCACAGGTTACTGATTGTGCATGATCAGCCATGATCACAGTGTATGGCGGTGCTGGCTCGAAGGGACAAAGGGCATCCCCCTGCACCTATTTTCTAAGCTTTCTATGTCTATAGACTCCGTCCAATCCCGGAGTCAGTAATTAGTTCATAAGTTCATACGTCATTTGAGTAAGTCACTAGGCTCACCGAGTCTGATCCGCCATTCGATCATGGCTGCCCTATCTTTCCCACTAAAACCCAACCGCAACTTTGACACTTACTAATCACGGACCTGTCAGTCCCCAATTTAAAAACCTGTTAATGCCCCAATGACGGCCTCCAGAGGCGTCTGTGGCAACATTCCCCAGATTCATCACCCTTTGACTAGCTTCAGAATAAAAGGACGTACATTTAAAATGAGATGATGAGAGATTTATTTCGTAAGAAGGTGGTAAATCTTTGGAATTCTGCCACAGATAGCTGTAGAAACCGTCATTGGGTATTTTAAAATCGGAGCTGGACATGGTCGTGATTCATAAGAGTGTCGACAATTACGGGGAGGCGGCAGGAGAATGGAGTTGAGTGGGAACGATAGGTGATCCATGACAGAATGCCGGAGTGGACTCGATGGGCCTTGGTACACTAACTCTGCTGCTATGACTTTTGTACCCAGTGTTCTTTTTTAACAGTGCACTGCAGCATCCTCACACAGCGCACCCCAGTGGATGTACAGTGGCAATAGACTGTCACATCGCTCTCCCCTGGATGAACATCAGCAGCACACGGCAACATCCACACACAGCGCACCCCAGTGGATGTACAGTAGCAATGGACTGTCACACCGCTCTCCTGTGGATGAACACCAGCAGCACACGGCAACATCCACACACAGCGCACCTCAGTGCATGTGCAGTGGCAATATACTGTAATGGCGCCCTCCCCTGGATGAACATCAGCAGCACACGGCAACATCCACACACAGCGCACTTCAGTACATGGACAGTGGGAATATACTGTCATGGCGCCCTTCCGTGGATGAACATCAGCATGAACATCAGCAGAACATCAGCAGTACACATCAGCAGAACATCAGCAGTACACATCGAGGCACAACAGCCCTCACTGTCTGTACAATATAAGTGCATCGCAGCATCAGCATTGCTTATGATGGACCTTGAGTTCCCAATGCGAAACACGCAAATCGTGGTAGTACGTTTAGAGTCATAAATTAGCCACGTAGAATGCTTGCTATAGTTGACCGAGTCATTGAATATGAGTCAGATGTCAATATTCAACTTTAGAGAACTTTACTTCGGCCGCTTTTGCAGCATTGTGTACAGACAGTTATGTTCGCTCTCGTTCACGAAGGATATGGGCGCTTCGGAAATCGTGTTCAAGACGTTTACAAGAACATCGCCTGGAGCTTATGAACAATCAGACGTCGGACTGATTCATCGGAGTTCGGGCAGTAACCTGATAGATCGATAGCAAATTATGAGAGGCAAAGATATGGTAAACAGTCAGAACATTCCTCGCAAGATGGAAATATCAAGCATTGAAGGCCACCCCTTTATGGTGAAAGGGATGAAGTTTAAACGAGGTGTGCGGGGAAAGCAAGGGGCAGTGTGTGCATCGGAGGTCTGCATTGGGTGATAAGGAATAGGAGTAGAATTAGACCATTCGGCTAATCGTCTTATCCGCCAATCTTTTGCCCTCCAAACCCCATTCTCCTGCCTTCTCCCCATAACTTCTGATACCTGTATTAATTAAGAATCTTTCTGTCTACGCCTTTAAATATCCACTGACGTGACCTACACACCCTGTTGTGGCAAATAATTCCACAAATTCATCACCTTCTGACTAATTAAATTTCTGAGCAACTTCAAAAGAGAACGTAGATGCATTCTGAGGAAATTATCTCTTGTCCGAGACGCTCCCACAAGTGGAAACATACTTTCCACATCCACTGGATTTAAACCATTCACATATCTGTATGTTTCAATGAGGTCCACCCTCATAGTTCTAAACTCCGAGTGCAAGCCGGGAGCCGACCTAACGCTCGCCATAGGTTAACTTATTGCTGGGATCATTCCTGTAAACCTCCTCTGGAACCTCTCCAGAGCCAGCACACCTTTCCTCTGATATGGTGCCCAGAATTGCTCACAATATTCCAAATGCGGCCTTCCCAGCGCCTTGTATCGCCTCAACATTACATCCGTGTTTCTGTTTACAAGTCCTCTTGAAATAAATGCAAGCACTGAGTTTGCTTCCATTAGACATTAAACAATAGACAATAGGTGCAGGAGTAGGCCATTTGGCCCTTCGAGCCAGCACCACCATTCCATGTGATCATGGCTGATCATTCTCACCGATTCAACTTGCAGATAAAAAATTTGGGAATAATAATAATAATAATAATAATAATAATAATAATAATAATAATAATAATAATAATAATAATAATAATAATAATAATAATAATAATAATAATAATAATAATAATAATAATAATAATAATAATAATAATAATAATAATAATAATAATAATAATAATAATAATAATAATAATAATAATAATAATAATAATAATAATAATAATAATAATAATAATAATAATAATAATAATAATAATAATAATAATAATAATAATAATAATAATAATAATAATAATAATAAACATTTATTTTTTATAGCGCTTTTCCAAATGCTCAAAGACGCTTTACAAAACAGTCAAGACATAAAAACAGACAAACGAACAAAAGATTTGTCCTGACGGAGAAGCGGCGAACAAACAGCGCCAGCGTCCTCACACGTCAGGGTCCGGCTGTAGACAATAAAGAACACAAGACACACAATTACAATTTTAACACAAACAGCCATCACAGTGATTGCTCCAGGCACACCCTCACTGTGATGGAAGGCAAAGAAAAGTCTTATCTCCTCCTCATTCTTCTCCCGTGGTGCCACGAGGCGATGGAGGCACTCGACTTTTGAAGCCCCCACCGGGCGATGGAAAGTCCCAGGGCCGAGCCGAGCAGGCCGATGAAGGTTCTGAGCCCCCACAGGGCGATGGAAAGTCCCAGGCCGAGCCGAGCAGGCCGATGAAGGTCCTAAGCCCCCACCGAGTGATGGGAAGTGCCGCGGCCAGGCCACGCAGGGCGACGAGGGCCCTGCGAGCGGGTCGATCAAACATCGCGCTTCGGGGCGATCGATGCTGCTACGGCTGGAGCTCCCGAAAGCCGGTCGCCAGCCAGGGACCTGCGAACTCCAGATGTTGCGGTCTGCAGGGCCCACGGCCGAAGCTTCCGAGATGGCAAGTCCAGGCCCCGCGACCGAAGTCTTCAAGGTCGATCCTAGCTGGAGGCCGCCGACTCCACGGTGTTAGGCCGTAGCACGAACGGAGATACGACACGATAACCAGCACTCCCAAGTCCCTTTGCACTTTCGATTTATGGGTTATTTCCCCACCTAGACAATAGTCTACGCCATTATTCATACTACCAAAATGCAGTACTCCGCACTTTGCTACACTATATTCCATCTGCCACTTCTCTGCCCATTCCCCCAACATGTCCAAGTCCTTCTGCGGAGTCCATGCTTTCTCTAAACTACCTGCCCTTCCACCTCTTTTCGTAACATCCGCAAACTTGGCCACAAAGCCTTCAATCCCCTCGTCCAAATCATAATATAAAACGTGGAGTAGCGGACAAACACCAATCCTTGAAGTTCTCCACTATTTACTGTTGGCCAACGAGAAAAAAATCCCCCTTTATTGCCACTCTTTGTCTTCTGCCATCCAGCCAACCAGTTATCCATGCTGGTATCTGCCCTTTGACAGCGTGGGCTCTCATCTTCATAAGCAGCCATCTTGTGACACCTGGTCAAAGGCTTTCTGAAAATCAAAGTAAACAACATCTACTGTCCCTCCTTTGGCTGTTTTGCTATTTACTTCTTCAGATAATTCCAGCAAATTTATCAAACACGACCTTCCCTTCACAAAGCCATGCCAACTTATGCCTATTTCATCGTGCACTTATAAATACTCTGTCACATCATCCTGTATAACGGGTCCTAAAATCTTACCACCCACTCCAGTGGTGTTGGAGGCAGACACAATAGTGATATTTAAGACAAGTTCAGATTTTCAGGTAATGAAGGGATATGCATTGTGAGCAGGCAGGTAAGGGTGGTCGTCTCATGTTCGGCACAGCCATTATTAGCCGAAAGTCCTGCCGTGCCTTGTACTTCGTGTAGGAAAGAAATGCAGATGCTGGTTTAAATGGAAGGTAGACACAAAATGCTGGTGTAACTCAACGAGACAGGCAGCATCTCTGGAGAGAAAGAATGGGTGACGTTTCGGATCGAGACCCTTCTTTAGACTGATGTCGGAAAAGGTCGGCGGGAAAGAGATAGAATGTTGTCGGAGACAGTGAGACTGGTGGGAGAGCTGGGAAGGAGGAGGGGTGGAGAGAGAGGGGAAGCAAGGGCTAATTGAAGTTAGAGAAATCAATGTTCATATCGCTGGTATGTTAGCTGCCCAAGCGAAGTATGAGGTGCTGTTCCTCCAATTTGCGCTGGGCCTCACTCTGACAATGGAGGATGCCCAGGACAGAAAGTTCAGATTGGGAATGGGGGAGCGGGGGTGAGTTAAAGTGCTGAGCAACCGGGAGATCAGGTAGGACTGTGTGGGACTGTTCAGCGAAACATTCGCCGAGCATGCGCTTTGTCTCGCCGATATCACTCCAGCAGTACTATCCCACAGTATACCGTTATACCAGTACTACCCCACAGTGCGTCACTCCATCAGTACTATCCCACTTTATACCGTTACACCAGTACTACCCCACAGTGCGTCACTCCATCAGTACTATCCGACAGTGTACCATTACACCAGTACTACCCTACAGTGCGTCACTCCATCAGTACTATCCGACAGTATACCATTACACCAGTACTACCCTACAGTGCGTCACTCCATCAGTACTATCCGACAGTATACCATTACACCAGTACTACCCTACAGTGCGTCACTCCATCAGTACTATCCAACAGTATACCATTACACCAGTACTACCCCACAGTGCATCACTCCATCAGTACTATCCAACAGTATACCGTTACACCAGTGCTACCCTACAGTGCGTCACTCCATCAGTACTATCCCACTGTATACCGTTACACCAGTACTACCCCACAGTGCGTTACTCCATCAGTACTATCCCACAGTCTACCGTTACACCAGTACTACCCCACAGTGCGTCACTCCATCAGTACTACCGCAGGGTGTCACTACCAATTCCATCCCACATTATGTCATAACAATAGTACTACCGCATAGTCTGTCACTCCATCAGTACTACCCCACAATGTGCCATTACATCAATAATACCCCACGTTAGGTCACTCGTCAATACTACTTCACAGTCTGTCACTCCATCAGTACTACATGTTACTCCATCAGTAGAACCCAAGAGCGTGTATGACACAGTATGTCATTCCATCATTTCTGCCCCACGGTGTTTCACACTGTCAGTACTACCTTAGGTATGTAATTTCATCCGTACTACCCACAGCTTTCCCCCCCTTCAGTAATACCATCGAATGTGTCACTCCAACAGTGCTACCCCAAAATGTATCAGTCCTTCAGTACTACCCCACAGGATGCTAATCCATAAGTACTATCCCACAGCGTGTCAATCCATCAGTACTACCATATCGTCTGTTACTCCATCATTAATGCATCACAACATGTCATTCATTCGGAACTATCCCATGGAATGCCATTGCATCAATACTACTAAATGGATAGTCATTCCATCAGTACTATCCCACAGTTTTCATTCGATCAGTTCTCCCCCTCAATGTGTCACTCCATCAGAACTACCCTATAATGTGTCATTACATCAGTAGTATCCCATTTAGTTTCACACCATTAATACTATCCCACAGTGTGCCACGACATCAATACTACCATATCGTTTGTTCCTCCATCAGTACTACGGCACACTGTGTCACTCCATCAGTAATACACCAAAATGTTTTACTCCATCAGTGCCCGCCCACAGTTTGTCACTTCGCTAGTACTACCCCAAAGTGTATTGCTCCATCTGTACTGCCCACATTGTGTCACTCCATCAATACTACCCCACTGGCTATCACTCCATCAATACAAGCCTACAGTGTGTTAGACGATCATTACTACAACACACTATGTCACTCCATCAGTACAACCCTAGAGCGTGTCACTTCATTGGTACGACCGCACTATATACCATTCCATCAATACACACGCACAGTGTTTTTCAACATCAGTACCACCTTGTGTATTATTCCATTAGTACTATCACACAGGGTGTCACTCTATCAGTACTATCCAACGGTGTGTCACTCCATCAGTACTACACAATGAGTCCTTCAATCAGTACTACCCCACAGTGCTTCAATCCACCATATGTATATGTCTATCCAACAGTACTACACCGCAGGGTGTAACACAATCAGTACTATCCCACAATATGCTATTGCGTCAGAACTGCCACATAGTGTGCCACTCCATCAGTACTACCTCAAAGTGTGTCACTCCACCAGCACTACCCACAGTGTGCCACTGCATCAGTAATAAAATAGAGTTTGTTACTCCATCTGTACTACCCTACACTTTGCCACTTCATCAGTGCCTCCCCATAGAGCATCGCACCATCAGGAATATCACTCGGGTTATCATTGCATCAGTATGTGTGTCACTCCATCAGAACAATACATTATCACTCCATCAGTACTACGACGCAGCGTGTCACTCCATCAGTATTTCCCACAGTATGTCACTCCATCAGCCCTATCTCACTGTGTCACTCCATCAGTAATTCCCCAGTTTCACTCTATTAGTATTTCCCCACAATGCCTCACGCCATTAGCACTACCCGATGTTTATCATTCAATCAGGACTATCCCAGTGGGTCACTCCATAAGTGCTGCCACAAATTGTGTCATTCCATCAGTATTACCAAACAGTGTATCACTGCATTAGTACTACACCATAGTTTGTCATCACAATAGTACTACCGCTCAGTGTGTCACTCCGTCGGTGAAACCACACAGTGTCTCACTGCATCAATACAACTCCATATTGTTACACTACATCGGTACTGCCCCACATCATGTCACTCCAGTGCAACCCTAGAACGTGTCACTCCATCAGTACTCTCCGCAGTTTTTTCTTCCATCAGTACTCCCCAAAGCGTTTCACTCCATTAGGACTACCTCAAATCTGCCATTCCATCCGCATTACCCCACAGTGTGCTAACCCATCACTGCGACTCCATAGCGTGTAATTCCATCACTATTTCACCACAGTTTTTCATCGCAACTGTACTACTGCAGAGCGTGTCAGTCCGTCAGTATTACTGCGTCACTCCAACAGAATGTGCTATTACATCCGTGCTACCCCACAGTGTGTCATTCCATCAATACACCCCCACAGTACGTCATTACACCAGTACTACTCCACAGTGTTACACTCCATCAGTACAACACTGGAGCGTGTCACTCCATCAGTACTACCCTACAATATGTTATTCCATCAGTACTACACCACAGTGATGCACTCCATCAGTACTGCCTTAAGCTTGTTATTCCATTATGTACAACCACACGGACTCATTCAATTAGTATTACCCAACAGTGTAACCCTCCATCTGTGCTGCCCCACCGTCAGTCCTACTTCAGTGTGGAAGTCACAATGTGCAACCCGACAGTACCACCGAACATTGTGTCAATACTTCAGTACTCGCCCACTGTGCGCCATTCTGTCCATACTACCCCCAGTGTGTCATTCAATCAGCACTACACCGAAGTATGTCACTCCATCAGTACAACCGCGCAGTGTGTCACTCCATCAGTACTGCTCCACAGCGTGTCACTCCATCAGTTTTACCCCAAGGGGTGGGGTGATGGAGTGACAAACTGCGTGGTAGTACTGATGCAATGACATGAGTACTGCCACACAGTTTGTCACTCCGTCAGTACTACTTCAGTGTGGAACTATATCAGTACGACCACAGGGTGTCAGTCCATCAATTCTACGCCACATTGTGCCAGTTTTTCAGTACTACCTCACAATGTATAACTCCATTAGTCTACCCCACAGTGTTTCATCCATCAATTCTTCCCCACAGTATGTCATTACAACATAACTACATCACAATTTGTCACTAAATCAGTATTATTCCACTGTGTGTCACTTCGTCAGTACTACTCTACAGTTTGCCATAACAACAGTACTACTCGTTGTGTCACTCCATCAGTATTACCCGCAGTGTGTTACTACATCAGTAGAGGCCCACGGTGTATCACTCCATCAGAATTACTGCAAAGTGTGTCACTTCATCAGTACTACTGCAGTGTGTCACTCATTCTGTACCAACCCACAGTGTGTTAATCCACACGAACTGCATCAACTGGTGTCACTCCATCAGTACTACAGTGTTCAAAGTAGGCCCTGTCATGATGCAGAAGCTGACTGAACTCTTCCAGTCCATGTGGAATGAAGGGAAGGTCCCACAACAGCTGAAAGATGCTAGCATAGTCCACGTCTACAAGAGGAAAGGCAACCGCCAGACTTGCGACAATCATCGAGCCATTTCCCTCCTGTCCATAGCTGGGAAGATCTTGGCCCGCATCCTGCTCAACCGTCTCATTCAACACCTTGAGCAGGGTCTCCTTCCAGAAAGCCAGTGCGGTTTCCGTGCTGGGCGTGGAACTGTCGACCATGATATTTGCTGCACGCCAACTCCAGGAAAAATGCCAAGAGCAGCACATCGACCTTTTCGTGACCTTCGTCGATCTGACTTGATGGCTTGTGGAAGATAATGCAGAAGTTTGGCTGTCCTAGCAAGTCCATCACGATTGTTCGGCAGTTCCATGACGGCATGATGGTGAAAGTGCTAGATGATGGAGACGAGTCGGAAGCCTTTCCAGTGACAAACGGCGTGAAGCAAGGTTGTGTTCTTTCCCCTACACTCTTCAGCATGGTTTTCTCTGCCATGCTGACTGATGCCTTCCGTGACTGCCAGGATGGAATACACATCAGGTACAGGAACTGACAGCAGGCTGATCAACCTCAGGCGCCTGCAAGCTGTTACAAAGGTGAAGGGGACCATCATCAGAATTTTTTTGTTTGCTGATGACTGCGCCCTCAACGCCAGCACAGAGCAGAAGATGCAGCAAGAAATGAACTGCTTCTCACAGGCCTGTGACAACTTTGGTTTCTTCATTAGCACCAAAACATCTGAAGTTATGTACCAGCCCGCGCCTGGAAAGCCCTACCAGGAACCACACATCACGGTGAAGGGGCAGAATCTACAGGCAGTCGACAGCTTTACCTATCTGGGCAGTACACTCTCGCGAGTGGTGAACATTGACGCTGAGGTCAACAACAGGATTGCCAAGGCCAGTGCTGTCTTTGGGCGACTCCGTGGGAATGTTTGGGAGCTGAGAGGACTCGGCCTTACCACCAAGCAGAAGATCTTCCGTCCTCCAACTGGAAGTGAAGTCATGGTCATCATCGAACCCGAAGGACGAACAACAACCACACAGCGCATTGTGTTACTCCATCAGTACTACCCCCACATTGTGTCACTCCATCAGTACTACCCCCACATTGTGTCACTCCATCAGTGCACTGCACAGTGTGTCACTCCACCAGTACTATTGCGCAGTGTGTCACTTCATCAATACTACTTCAAAGTGTGTCACTCCATCTGTACCAACCCGCAGTGTGTTAATCCACCATTACTACCGTACATTGTGTCACTCCATCAGTTCCACTGCACAGTGTGTCACTCCATCAGTAATGCCCCACAGCGTGTCACATCATCACTAAAACCCACAGTATGCCATTACATCATTACAAACACACATGTTCACACCCTCAAACACAGTCAAACACGCACACACACACACATACCCGCGCACGAAGACACACACAATCTCTCAAATGCAATCACAAACAATCAAATATACTCTCACACATTCTCACACACAATCACACGTACACATGCACTCGCACTAATAGATATTCACACGCACTAGCACGAAGATACACGCACTCATTCGCACATACTTACACACGAACACATTCTCTGACAACACTATCATATACTCTCCCACACACACGCACACACACACACACACACACTATCAAAGAATTACATACTGAAACACACTGACAAACTTACATCCCACATATTCTCTCACATTCTCACAAACAGCCACACACACGCACAGACGCAAACACGGTCCTTCACAAACCCACATGCACTCTCCCACTCAGAGACACAGATACATTCAATCGCACTTGCATCCACATTTACTAATGCTCACACACTCACACGCACACTCACGCACTCGCACAGACAGACAAACACACACACACACAAATATAGGCACTATTACATTACCGCTCTCTCACACGCAGACCCGCATGCACACGTGCACATTTTGGGATTGAGTTTATCCTTGGATGTTCGCGTCGAGCAGCGCAGCGCAGTGTGGCCGGGAGTGTCCCGGTGAGCGGGGCCATGCCCTTCAGTCGGCCCGGTAGGCCCGGCTCGCCTACCGCGGATGGCGATGGGAACCGCGCCTCGGGAGCGAGGAGGGAGCCGCGAGGAACCGCAGAGAGCGAGGTGGACCGTCGGAGAGCGAGGAAGGCCGCCGAGAACGAAGGAGCGACTCGCGGTGCGGCGGCAGGGAGCGTTTGTAACTTTGTCGGCGTCAAAATGGGGCGACACTTTTGTACTGCCTAGGTGAGGTCTGCGACATGATGTTACCGGGTTGTCTGCAAAACAAAGCATTTCACTCTACATGGTTACGTGATAATAAAGTATCATTGAATCATTGAAATTCCTGCAACCGCATACACTAACGCATACACACACACCGACTCATTTGCACAATCTCACACATTCACACTCGCACTCACGTGCAAACACACTCTTGCACGGACTCGCACACTCGCACTGTCACACACAATCAATATCCAATGCGAGTCAGGCTACACCTCTGGAGAAATCTAGTTGAGTATGTCAGTTCAGTGCAGTTTATTGTCACGTGTACCGAGGTACCGTGAAAAGCTTTTGTTGCGTGCTACCTAGTCAGTGGTAAAACAAAATACATCATTACAGCCGAGCCATTTACAGAGTATAGATACATGATAAGGGGATAACGTTCAGTGCAAGGTAAAGCCTGCAAAATCCGATTGAGGATAGTCCGAGGGTCAACAAAGAGGTAGATAGTAGTTCAGCATTGCTTTCTGGTTGTGGTGGGATGATTCCGTTGCCTGATAACAGCTGGGAAGACGCTGTCCCTGAAACTGGAGGTGTGCATTTTCACACTTCTATACATTTTGCCTGATGGGACAGAGGAGAAGCAGGAGTGGCAAGGGTGCAACTCGTCCTTGATTATACTGCTGGCCTTGCCGAGGCAGCGTGGTTTATAAATCGAGTCAATATAACGGAGGTTGGTTTGTGTGATGGTCTGGACAATTCGCAGCAATTTCTTGCGTTCTTGTATGGAGCTGTTCCTAAACCAAGCTGTGATGCATCTTGATAAAATACTTTCTATGGTGCATCTGTAGATGTTGGTGAGAGTTGGAGAGGGCACGCCGAACTGGCTAACCCTGCTAAGGACATGGATGGGTGAAGTTTCGGTTCGGGACCTTTCTTCAGACTGATTGTGGTGGGACGGGGGAACAGCAGGACAAAGCGAGTTGAACGATGAGCGGATGAATACCGTTTTCATTGTCAGGTGCGAGGTAACGGTTGAGCAGGATGGAATTATAGAGAAAGAGGAAGTAATATCGGTTGAAGATGTGGTGGAGGGGATGTATTGGTGCGAGTCCCGATGAAGCACGAGGAAGACCGAGGGGGGAGTGGGAATTTGCACTTTGTTACCTAACATTGGATAATTCAAAGTTCATACCATTAGGAATTCTCTGCCTCAGTAGGCAGCGGTGGCCAATTCTCTGAATGCACTCAAGAGAGAGCTAGATAGAGCTCTTAAGGATAGCGGAGTCAGGGGGTATGGGGAGAAGGCAGGAACGGGGTAGTGATAGAGAATGATCACCAATGATCACATTGAATGGCGGTGGTGGCTCGAAGGGCCGAATGGCCTCCTCCTGCGCCTATTGTCTATCGTCTATTGATGCAAGACATCAAGGGCGGAATATGAAGTGGCGTTCTTTCAGTTTGCATGTAGCTTCAGTCTGGCAATAGAGGAAGCAAAGGACAGAAAGGTCAGTGTGGGAAGACGAGTTACAACGGGAAGATCCGGGATGCCTTGACGGAACGACGGTAAGTGTTCGGCGGAACGGTCGCCAAGTCTCCACTTGACCACGCCGATGCAAAGGAGACCATTTCTGGAACACCGCATGCAATAGAAGGAATTAGATGAGGTGCATGTGAACATCAGCCTCACCTGGAAGGGCTATTGAAGTGTGAGGGAACGGGGTAGAGAGACATCCCATGGTGGCTAGCCGTTTTAACCGCATTTCTCAAGAAAAGCCTTGGAGAGGGAGGTGAGGGCAAGCAGGAGGAGTGTTGGGGAAAAGAGAGAGACAGAGAGGGAGTACGGTGACGATAGAAAGAGATAGCGGAGAAGACGAAAGAAGAGATGGAGGGAGAGTTAAGTAACGAAGGGAGAGTGGTAACATGAAAAGAGAGCGGAGTTCAGATCGCGTGGGTTGGCAAAAAGGAGCAATGGAAGGGTCAGATAGTTAGAAAGAAACGGAGGGATCAATGCAATGGGAGTGAGAAGGAGGGAGGGTTAGGAGAGAGCGGTTGACAGAGAGATGGCGGCGTCGAGAGGAAGAATAGAGATGGTAGGAGAGAGTGATAGTTCAGAGAGAGCGACAGCAGTAAGGATGGAGGGAGAGAGAAAGGGAGGAGGGAGATGTGCCGCATCATTCGCTGTTTTATTTGGGTTTCGGACAATTCTGAAGCCACAATGTTTCTGTTCTCTGAGTGTCGTGAGTCTTTGGGTCGTTCCTGCTCAGAGGTGACGAAGGCAGAAAATGTTATTGCCCGGCGCAAAATCAGACCCACTGCAGGCAAGCAAGGAGTGAATGGTTACCGGCCTCGCCGGGAGTGTGGGGGTGAGGTTGCAATCAGTTAAGCCGCGATCATATTGAGTGGTGAAACAGAGTACAGAGGCCATTTTAGTGCGAGGTGATCTTTTGAACTAATTCCTCAACCTGTGGACAAATGTCGGCCAGTCCACCTTCAAACTGGGCACCAGAAGCCATGAGAGGTTCCCTGGAATTTGAGATTGCTTTTGTGAGCGAACCGGATTGAAGGAAATCAGACAAACAACATGAGGCGCAGAGTTGGACCTGATGGAGTTTGAAACAATATCCCCTTTGCTGGAACAATGCCGCTCCCAATTTCCATCCCTCAGTATCGCCACAATTCCCAGTCTTTGGAGTTTCTCAATCAATTCCCTGAATAAATCACGACCTGTCTCAGCAGGGATTTCACTTGGCTGATGTCATCTGTTTGCGAATCATTTCAAAATCTCTATTTTTTAACTCTGTTGAAACTTCACTGTCCCGGTGGAGACGGAAAGTGGTATAAAATCTCCGGGAATGTTCTGCCCCAGCATTTCATTCCGAAAGATTACCGGTAGCTCACGGGGACACGTCGCTGGGCAGAGAAAATGGGGCACCATTATTGGGAATATTGGCGTGTGGAGAAAATCTTGTACGTGATCATTGCTGCCGTTGGAGTCCCTGGTAAGTGAGCAGAACAATTCAAGTTTTATAACTCCGTCTGTTAACCGGTGTTGACCTGATTCTGATCGTGTTACATGATTCCCAACTGATGACCGTTGTACAAGAATATGTGAAGTAAATCAATCCTCTCAGAAAAATATCTTTGAATTAACGCTGTGGTTTTTCTTACTTTCAGACAGCCGAAACTAACCCTCTTTTTCTCGCACTACCGGGACCCACTAGAATGTTGTTCCTGCCTTCAGTGGGACCTTGCCCAGAGTTGTCCCAGTGCTCGGGACATGCAGCTCTCCGGGACGGTGTGACTGGGAAGGGTTTACATTGTGAAGTTCACTGCGTCTGAGTTATTGATCAGAGTGAACACCCGCTCCTGTGGATACGTCTCAATGTGGAGTCTGTCACTGTCACAGTCGGATTCTACCGCCTGTTGGTCAATAATTGGATCGATCTCCTGAACCAGTGGCCGCGGATCTACCGGCGTGTGTTCTTACCGAACTGAACTCACTGTGGAATGAATCCATTAACGGAGCCGCTCTGCTGCCGGATCCTAAGTTGTCCCTGCCGTCCCTCTGGAACCCTCCTCGTCCCCATCAGATGCCGAGTTCCCAGAGCCCTGGTTAAACGCGGCCGGTCACGGTTAAGTCTGTGAAACCGACCCCATCAGAGACTGTGAGCGGGGTTAACTGTAGACAGGACCATTGCGCCTATTGTAGCGGGCGGCTGCTCGTTCCCTCCCCGCCCTTTACCCCGCCCGTCGCCTTATCTCCTCTCCCCTGAAGCAGGCAGGTCGGGCACAGTCGGAGCCGGGTCTGACATTGTTAAACCTGCAGCCGCGCACCGACTCCAACACTCCTGATCTCCAGCTGAAAGTGGAGCCGGTGTTCAGCCCCGGAGACCGTGTTCAGTAATGCCCAGTGCCCGTCCCCTTCTCTTTCCGCAGTGAATTTAGTGGCGATTGTGATCCTGTCCCGGGGAAAGTGCGGCCTCTCCACCTGCACCACTCGCTACCTGGTGGCCATGGCAGCGGCCGATCTACTCACCCTGATCACCGAGGTCATTTTGACTTGGATCAAATATCATTATTTTTATTGGAGTGTCCTGTCCATCACCCCTGTGTGCAGTGTTAACACTGTACTGAGGTATTCAGCTACAGACTGTTCTGTCTGGTTCACCGTCACTTTCACCTTTGATCGCTTTGTCGCCATTTGTTGCCAGAAGCTGAAAACAAAATATTGCACCGGGAAAACTGCGGCTGCGGTTCTCGCAACAGCCGGCGTTCTGCTGTGTCTGAAAAACGTTCCCCGCAACTTCACACGGGAACCCTGGACAATCATCGACAATGTCCCGTGGGGCTGTTACCCGGTGGACAGTTATTACACTGACCCCGGGTGGGTGGCATTTGACTGGTTCGACACGGTTTTAACTCCGCTCCTCCCTTTCGCTGTGATCCTGCTGCTCAACGCTCTGACAGTCCGGCACATTTTAGTGGCCAGTCGGGTCCGTCAGGGGCTGAGGGGTGAGAGCAAGGGGAAGAAGCGCAGTTACCCGGAGATGGAGAGCAGGAGGAGGTCTGTGGTTTTACTCTTCACCATCTCCGGCAGCTTCATCCTCCTGTGGATGACCAACGTTGTAAACTTCGTCTATTATCAGATCACAGGGATTGGGACTGATAGGAATGATTCCCAACGTATCTTTAGCAACGTCGGGTATTTGCTGAGGAATCTCAGCTGCTGCACCAACACATTTATTTACGCGGCGACCCAGTCCAAGTTCAGGGAGCAGGTGAAGAGCGCGGTGAAATATCCGCTCACCTCAGCGCTGCGACTCATTAATAAACCCCCGCCCTGAGCGCATCCCAGAGGGCGGCCTCAGTCTCTCCGCTCCGGGCTCCGGCTCCTCACATTCACCGCCGCATCTTCCAGCTGTCAGTCCCGGGCGGATGATCCCATCGCCGGCCCCGCTCCAGGACCCCCAGCCCCTCACATTCACCCAATCAAAGACGCAGATTAAGCAGAAAAAATAACACCATTGCCTGTCATATATATTGATCATTTTCCTGATCATTGAAGTGTTTATTTCAGTTTCTACCTCCTCATTCTCACCCTCCCGCCCTCCGCACTGGGGACCGGTCAGGGGTAGGGTGGGTGGGCCTCCGCCCCCCTCTCTCCCCCTCTCCCTCTCTCTTCCGTCTCTCTCTCTCTCCCTCTCCCCCCCCCCTCTCTCTCTCTCTCTCTCTCTCTCTCTCTCCCTTCCCCTCTCCCCCTCCCTTTCCCTCTCCCCCTCTCTCGCTCTCTACCCCGCTCTCTCTCTCCCTCTATCCCTCCCTCCCTCTCTCTCACTCCCTCTCTCTCTCTCTCTCCCTCGCTCTCTCTCACCCCACCCTCTCCCTCTCTCCCTCTCTTTCTTATCTCTCTCCCTCTCTCTCGTTCTCTCCCCCTCCCTCTTTCCCTCTCTCTCTCTCTCTCTCTCTCTCTCTCTCTCTCCCTCCCCCTTTCTCCCCGTCTCTCCCCCTCCCTCCATCACTGTCTCACTCTCTCTCCCCCTCTCTCTCCCCTCTCTCTCCCTCTCTCACTCTCCCCCCTCTCTCTTCCGTCTCTCTCTCTCTCCCCCCCTCTCTCTCTCTCTCCCCGCTCTCCCCTCCCTCTCTCTCTCTCACCCCTCTCTCTTCCCCCCGCTCTCTCCCCCTCTCTCTCCCCCCCTCTCTCTCTCTCTCTCTCTCTCTCGCTCTCGCTCTCTCTCTCTCTCTCTCTCTCTCTCTCTCTCTCTCTCTCTCTCTCTCTCTCTCTCTCTCTCTCTCTCTCTCTCTCTCTCTCTCTCTCTCTCTCTCTCTCTCTCTCTCTCTCTCTCTCTCTCTCTCTCTCTCTCTCTCTCTCTCTCTCACACACACACACACACACTCACACACACTCCCGCTCTCTCCCCCTCTCTCTCCCCCCTCTCTCTCTCTCTCTCTCTCTCTCGCTCTCTCTCTCTCTCTCTCTCTCTCTCTCTCTCTCACACACACACACTCACACACACTCACACACACACTCACACACACACTCACACACACACTCACACACACACTCACATAAACACTCACACACACACTGTCTCCCTCTCTCTCTGTCTCTCTGACTCCCGATATTTATTTAAGTTGCTACATATTCCAAAATGCAGATTGTATTAGATTAAGTTAAGAATCCTACATAAAGAAATATTTTGTGCTCCATGATCGATGGATGGATGGATGCTGACACTGCCCCTGTCTCTGCGTTACTCTCTCTCTCTTTCCCTCTCTCTCTCTCTCTCTCTCTCTCTCTCTCTCATACACACACACTCTCTCTCTCCTCTCCTCCTCTCCTCTCTCTCTCTCTCTCTCTCTCTCTCTCTCTCTCCTCTCTCTCTCTCTCTCTCTCTCTCCTCTCTCTCTCTCTCTCTCTCTCTCTCTCTCTCTCTCTCTCTCTCTCTCTCTCTCTCTCTCTCTCTTTCTTCTTTCTCCCCACTCTCCACGATAAAATGACATTTGCAATGAACAATTAAACTAGACTGACATTTGATAACCGTCTGATGAAGTGAAATACGCTCTCCCTCCCATGAAACACCACAACATGTGCCTGACATTTGTGGCAGGTGTGCAGCACTAACAAATAAACTGCTTTTAACCCCGCCTGACTTCTGTTTGGATATTTAGTTCCCACTAAACTCTAGCCTTGAAGTCAGAGGAATTAAACATCAACAAGTGGCCACGTTGGTCAAAGATGCAGATTAAGCAGAACACCATTGCCTGTCATATGTATTGATCATTTTTAATGACAGTCCCTGATCATTGAAGTGTTTATTTCAGTTTCTACCCCCTCATTCTCCCCCTGCACTTTATAATACACTTACAATAATAAATTAAACCTAACAAATATTTGATCCCCCCTCTCCCCCTCTCTCTCTCTCCTACTCTCTCCCATTTCTCCCTCTCTCTGCCCTCTCTCTCTGCCCTCTCTCTCTGCCCTCTCTCTCACTCCGCCTCCACTCTCTCTCCCCCTCTCTTACTGCCCTCTCTCTTCCACCTCTCTTTCGGTGCCCTGTCTCCCTCCCATCTCTCCCCTCTCGCTCTCACACCTCTCTCTTCCTCGTCCCTCTCCCCTCAACTCTCTCCCCCTCTTATTCCCCTCTCTCACTCTCCCCCTCCCCCTGTCCTGAAACACCACCACCTATTCAGTGTAGCTGTTGACCATCATGGGGACTGGACTCTGGATAAGGGGTGGGGTGGGGGATGGTGATATTTCGTGGTTACGGGAGTAAACGACCTTTCTGTTGTCCTCTGGTGGGAACAGGAGGCAAAAGTCGGCCATCTTGAAACAGGCCGAAAACTCGCCCTCCTCTACCTGTTTCACCTTTTCCCTTTTTATTTCAGATGCAGCATGGAAACAGGCCATTCAGCCCACCGAGTCCGTTCCGACCAGCGATCGCCCGTTCACAAATTTATTAATTTAGAGATATAGCGCAGAAACTAAACTAATATACCAAACATTCCACACCCTCTCTCTCTCCCCTTCTCTCTCTCACACACTCACCCCATCTCCCTCTCAACCCTTTTGACTAAATATACTAAACTAAATTAAACTATATTAATATTTGATACCCTGCCCCCCTCCACTTTATAATAAAATTTACAATATATTAAGCTAATATTTGTTATCCCCTCTCTCCCCCTCCCCCTCCCTATCTCTCCCTCTCCCTCTCTCTCTCTCTCCTCTTTCTCTCCCCCTCCACTGTATAAGAAAACATTAAAAATAATAAATGAAACAACTAATATTTGATACCCCCTCTCCCCCTCTTTCTACCCTATCACTCTCCCTCTCCACCCTTTCTCTCTCTTTCTCTCTCCCCTCTCTCTCACCCTCTCTCAATCTTTCTCTCACCCTCTCTCTCTCACCCCCTCTCTCTTTCGCCTTTTTATCTCCCCCCTGTGATATCACAGTCAGTGAAAATGGTGAGCAAGAATTAAAGCAGGAACTTTTTCAGATTGGAAAGTGAGCTGAGAAATAGCAAATGGTGTTTGTTGCAGGTAAGTGTGAGGTTTAAATTTTGGGAAGTCAGACCAGGGCATGATCTTCACCGTGAATGATAGTTCGCTGGGGAGTGTTGTAGAGCAGAGGGATCGCAGAACAAAAGTACATAGTTGCAAAAAAAGGGACGTAACAGGGGGGTAGGGTGGTGGAGAAGGTTTTTTTGGCCCACTGTCTTCATCAGCCAGTGAATAAAATTTAAAAGTTGGAAAGTTATGTTCAGTTGGACAAGACGTTAGTGAGGACGCACTTGGAGTAATGTGCATATTTTTAGCCACCGTGTTTGGGCAATATGCCACTAATTTGTAAAGAGCGCTGAATATATTATCGAACAAGTTGCCCGGAGACAAGGTTCGCAGCTCGAGGGAAAGGCTGGACACGCCAGGACTTTATTCCATGGAGCTCAGTAGAGAGAGCAGTGATCTCGTGGAGGTGCACAGTATCATAGGGAGTGCCATAGTAATAACACTACGACATTTGGACAGGTACATGAGGACACTGGTTAGTGGCCAATTAGTGGGCAATCAGGAGATGAGTGGGCAAAATTAGAGCACGTAGTATAGGGGGCAGTGTATTGACATGGATAGAAAATTGGTTGGCAGATAGGAAACAAAGAGTAAGAATTAATGGGTCCCTTTCGCAATGGCAGGCAGTGACTAATGGGGTACCGCAAGGCTCGGTTCTGGGACCGCAGCCATTTACAA
Organism: Rhinoraja longicauda; assembly: GCF_053455715.1. Lineage (NCBI taxonomy): Eukaryota > Metazoa > Chordata > Chondrichthyes > Rajiformes > Arhynchobatidae > Rhinoraja > Rhinoraja longicauda. Next base: position 492,623 of record NW_027601284.1, read on the forward strand.
TCCATATATAGATGATTTTGATGAAGGAATAAAAAGTAACATAAGCAGATTTGCAGATGACACAAAGCTGGGTGGCATGATGAACTGTGAAAAAGATGCTATGAGGATGCAGGGTGACTTGTATAGGTTGGGTGAGTGGGCAGATGCAGTGTAATGTGGATAAATGGGAGGTTATCCACTTTGGTGGCAAGAACAAGAAGGCAGATTATTATCTGAATGGTGTCCGATTATGATAAGGGGAAGTGCAACAAGACCTGGGAATCCTTGTAGATCAGTCACTAAAAGTAAGCATGCAGATATGGCAGGCAGTGAAGAAAGCTAATGGCATGTTAGCCATCGCAACGAGAGGATTTGAGTACAGGAGCAAAGAGATCATTCTGCAGTTGTACAGGGCCCTGGTGAGACCACATCTGAGGTATTGTGTGCACATTTGGTCTCCCAATTTGTGGAAGGACATTCTTGCTATTGATGGAATGCAGCGCAGGTTCACGAGGTTAATTCGCAGGATGGCGGGACTGTCGTATGATGAAAGAATGGAGCGACTGGGCTTGTATTCACTGGAGTTTAGAAGGATGAGAGGGGATCTTATAGAAACAGATTCAATTATTAAGGGATGCAGGAAACATGTTTCCGATGTTGGGGGAGTCCAGAACCAGGTGCCACAGTTTAAGAATCTGGGGTAGGCCATTTAGTACTGAGATGAGGAAAAACTCTTTCACCCAGAGAGTTGTGAAGTAGTGAATTTCTCAGAAAGGCCAGACTGTGAGTGGGAGGGGTAGTTGAAGTGCTCAGCCACCGGGTCTGACCTTTCTGTCATGGACCTCCTCCAGTGCCATAGTGAGGCCCACCGGAAATTGGAGAAACAGAACCTCATATTTCGCTTGGGCAGCTTGCAGCCCAGCGGTATGAACATTGAAATCTCCAACTTTAGACAGTTCCTCTGTCTCTCTCCTATTCCCCCCTCCACTTCCCAGTTCTCCCACTGTCTTCCTGTCTCCATCTAAATCCTTTCATTGTCCCGCCCCCCTGACATCAGTCTGTAGAAGTGTCTCGACCCGAAGCCTCACCTATTCCCGCGCGGACTAATGTCATAACTCTCTCCCCTTTCACTCTCCGCTTCTCTCTCTCACACTCATCCCATCTCTCTCGCTCCTCTCCTTTGAATAAATAAACTAAACGAAATTAAAGAGCTCTAGGGGCGAGTGGAATCAAAGAATATGGGGAGAAGCATGCACAGGTTACTCATTGTGGATGATCTGCCATGATCACAATGAATGCGGTGTTGGCACGAAAGGACAAATGGCCTCCTCCTGCACCTATTTTATACGTTTCTATGTTTCTAAACTAATAATAATCTCTCCCCTTTCTCTCCCCCTCCCCCTCACAATAATAAATCAATTCACAATAATAATTCACAAATCATGTCTGACGAATCTTATAGTATTTTTCGAGGATGTAACTAGTAGAGTGGATAAGGGAGAACCAGTCGATGTGTTATATCTGGACTTTCAGAAGGCCTTCGACAAGGTCCCACATAGGAGATTGGTGTACAAACTTAAAGCGCACGGTATTGAGGGTTCAGTGTTGAGGTGGATAGAAAATTGATTGGCGGACAGGAAGCAAGGAGTAGGAATAAACGGGTCCTTTTCGGAATGGCAGGCAGTGACTAGTGGGGTACCGCAAGGCTCAGTGCTGGGACCCCAGTTATTTACAGTGTATATTAATGATTTGGACGAGGGAATTGAATGCAACATCTCTAAGTATGCGGATGACACGAAGCTGGGTGGCAGTGTTAGCTGCGAGAAGGATGCTAGGAGGCTGCAGAGTGACTTGGATAGATTAGGCGAGTGGGCAAATGCATGGCAGATGCAATATAATGTGGATAAATGTGAGGTTATCCACTTTGGCGGCAAGAACAGGAAAGCAGAGTATTACCTGAATGGTGAACGATTAGGAGAAGGGGAGATGCAACGTGACCTGGGTGTCATGGTGCACCAGTCATTGAAAGCAAGCATGCAGGTGCAGCAGGCAGTGAAGAAAGCGAATGGTATGTTGGCATTCATAGCAAGAGGATTTGAGTTTAGGAGCAGGGAGGTTCTGCTGCAGTTGTACAGGGCCTTGGTGAGACCGCACCTGGAGTATTGTGTGCAGTTTTGGTTTCCTAACCTGAGGAAAGACGTTCTTGCCTTAGAGGGAGTACAGAGAAGGTTTATCAGATTGATCCCTGGGATGGCGGGACTTACATATGAGGAGAGACTGGATAGACTGGGCTTGTACTCGCTGGAATTTAGAAGACTGAGGGGGGATCTTATAGAAACATATAAAATTCTTAAGGGGTTGGAGAGGCTAGATGCGGCAAGATTGTTCCCGATGTTGGGGGAGTCCGGAACCAGGGGTCACAGCTTAAGGATAAGGGGGAAGTCTTTTAGGACGGAGATGAGAAAACATTTCTTCACACAGAGAGTGGTGAGTCTGTGGAATTCTCTGCCACAGAAGGTAGTTGAGGCCAGTTCATTGGCTATATTTAAGAGGGAGTTAGATGTGGCCCTTTTTGCTAAAGGGATCAGGGGGTATGGAGAGAATGCAGGTACAGGCTTCTGAGCTGGATGATCAGCCATGATCATATTGAATGGCGGTGCGTACAGGCTCGAAGGGCCGAATGGCCTACTCCTGCACCTATTTTCTATGTTTCTATGTTTCTAAACGAAACGAATATTTGATATTCTTTCTCGCATTCCATTTTATAATAAATTCAACAATAAATTAAACTAATATTTGTTACCCACTCTGTCTCCCTCCCCTTCCTCCCCCTCACTCTCTTTCCCCTCTTACTCTACTTCTTTTTCCTTCCCCTCCCATTTTATAAGACTACATTTACACTAATCATTTAAACTAAACTAATATTTGATACCATCTCCCCGCTTTCTCTCTCCCCACTCACCCCTTCCCTCCCTCTCCCGACCTTTCCTCTCTCTCCCCCTCCCTCTGCCATCTCCCTCTCTCCCTTTTCTCCCGTCTCTCTCTCTTCCCCAGTCTCCCCGCCTCTCTCTCTTCCCCACCCCATTTCTCTTTCTCCTCTCTTTTGACTAAATAAAATAAACTAAGTTAAAATAAAAACTAAACTCTCCCCTCTCTTCCTCTTCTCTCTTCCCCCTCTATCTCACCTCTCTCTCTCTCACTTCCCCTCTCTGTCCTCCCTCTCTTTCCCCTTCTCTCTCATCATTCTCTATCCCTTCCTTCAGTCTCTCCCCCTCTCTTTCTTTCTCCTCTCTCCCCCTTTCTCTCTCCCCCTCTCCACTTCATTTTCATAAATTTACAATGATAAACTAAACTAATATTTGATACCATGACCACCCCTCCACTTGAGAACAAAATTTACAATATATTGAGCTAATATTTATTACTTCCTCTCTCTCCCTCCACTTCCCTCTCTCTCTCTCTCTCTCTCTCTCCCTCTTTCTCTCCCCCGTGCACTATATAAGAATACATTTAAAAGTCACAGCGTCATGGAGTCATGCAGCACGGAAATATCCGGCCCAACTAGCCCACTCCAATGCAACTTGCCCCTTCTATCCCAGTGCCACCTGCCCGCGTTTGCCCCATATCCCTCTCAACCCGTCCCATCCACGTACAGGAGATGTTGAATCAGTATGGATAGAAATGAGAAATTGTAAGGGTAAAAAGACCCTAATGGGAGTTATCTATAGGCCCCCAAACAGTAGCCTCGACATAGGGTGCAAGTTGAATCAGGAGATAAAATTGGCGTGTCAAAAATGTAATGCTACGGTGGTTATGGGAGATTTCAACATGCAGGTAGACTGGGAAAATCAGATTGGAAATGGACCCCAGGAAAGAGAGTTTGTAGAGTGCCTTCGAGATGGATTCTTAGAACAGCTTGTACTGGAGCCTACCAGGGAGAAGGCAATTCTGGATTTAGTGTTGTGTAATGATCCTGATCTGATAAGGGGACTAGAGGTAAAAGAGCCATTAGGAGGCAGTGATCACAACATGATAAGTTTTACTCTGCAAATGGAAAGGCAGAAGGGAAAATCGGAAGTGTCGGTATTACAGTATAGCAAAGGGGATTACAGAGGCATGAGGCAGGAGCTGGCCAAAATTGACTGGAAGGAGGCCCTAGCAGGGAAGACGGTAGAACAGCAATGGCAGGTATTCCTGGGAATAATGCAGAGGTTGCAGAATCAATTTATTCCAAAGAGGTGGAAAGACTCTAAGGGGAGTAAGAGACACCTGTGACTGACAAGGGAAGTCAGGGACAGCATAAAAATTAAGGAGAGGAAGTATAACATGGCAAAGAAGAGTGGGAAGACAGAGGATTGGGACTCTTTTAAAGAGCAACAAAAGTTAACTAAAAAGGCAATACGGGGAGAAAAGATGAGGTACGAGGGTAAACTAGCCAATAATAGAAAGGAGGATAGCAAAAGTTTTTTTAGGTACGTGAAGAGGAAAAAAATAGTCAAGGCAAATGTGGGTCCCTTGAAGACAGAAGCAGGGGAATTTATTATGGGGAACAAAGAAATGGCAGACGAGTTAAACCGTTACTTTGGATCTGTCTTCACTGAGGAAGATACACACAATCTCCCAAATGTTCTAGGGGCCGGAGAACCTAGGGTGATGGAGGAACTGAAGGAAATTCACATTAGGCAGGAAATGGTTTTGGGTAGACTGATGGGACTGAAGGCTGATAAATCCCCAGGGCCTGATGGTCTGCATCCCAGAGTACTTAAGGAGGTGGCTCTAGAAATAGTGGAAGCATTGGAGATCATTTTGCAATGTTCTATAGATTCAGGATCAGTTCCTGTGGATTGGAGGATAGCAAATGTTATCCCACTTTTTAAGAAAGGAGGGAGAGAGAAAGCGGGTAATTATAGACCAGTTAGTCTGACATCAGTGGTGGGGAAGATGCTGGAGTCAATTATAAAAGACGAAATTGCTGAGCATTTGGATAGCAGTAACGGGATCATTCCGAGTCAGCATGCATTTACGAAGGGGAAATCATGCTTGACAAATCTACTGGAATTTTTTGAGGATGTAACTAGGAAAATTGACAAGGGAGAGTCAGTGGATGTGGTGTACCTAGACTTTCAGAAAGCCTTCGACAAGGTCCCGCATAGGAGATTAGTGGGCAAAATTAGGGCACATGGGATTGGGGGTAGGGTACTGACATGGATAGAAAATTGGTTGACAGACAGAAAGCAAAGAGTGGGGATAAATGGGTCCCTTTCGGAATGGCAGGCAGTGACCAGTGGGGTACCGCAAGGTTCGGTGCTGGGACCCCAGCTATTTACGATATACATTAATGACTTAGACGAAGGGATTAAAAGTACCATTAGCAAATTTGCAGATGATACTAAGTTGGGGGGTAGTGTGAATTGTGAGGAAGATGCAATAAGGCTGCAGGGTGACTTGGACAGGTTGTGTGAGTGGGCGGATACATGGCAGATGCAGTTTAATGTAGATAAGTGTGAGGTTATTCACTTTGGAAGTAAGAATAGAAAGGCAGATTATTATCTGAATGGTGTCAAGTTAGGAGGAGGGGGAGTTCAACGAGATCTGGGTGTCCTAGTGCATCAGTCAATGAAAGGAAGCATGCAGGTACAGCAGGCAGTGAAGAAAGCCAATGGAATGTTGGCCTTCGTAACAAGAGGAGTTGAGTATAGGAGCAAAGAGGTCCTTCTACAGTTGTACCGGGCCCTGGTGAGACCGCACCTGGAGTACTGTGTGCAGTTTTGGTCTCCAAATTTGAGGAAGGATATTCTTGCTATGGAGGGCGTGCAGCGTAGGTTCACTAGGTTAATTCCCGGAATGGCGGGACTGTCGTATGTTGAAAGGCTGGAGCGATTGGGCTTGTATACACTGGAATTTAGAAGGATGAGGGGGGATCTTATTGAAACATATAAGATAATTAGGGGATTGGACACATTAGAGGCAGATAACATGTTCCCAATGTTGGGGGAGTCCAGAACAAGGGGCCACAGTTTAAGAATAAGGGGTAGGCCATTTAGAACGGAGATGAGGAAGAACCTTTTCTGTCAGAGGGTGGTGAAGGTGTGGAATTTTCTGCCTCAGAAGGCAGTGGAGGCCAGTTCGTTGGATGCTTTCAAGAGAGAGCTGGATAGAGCTCTTAAGGATAGCGGAGTGAGGGGGTATGGGGAGAAGGCAGGAACGGGGTACTGATTGAGAGTGATCAGCCATGATCGCATTGAATGGCGGTGCTGGCTCGAAGGGCTGAATGGCCTCCTCCTGCACCTATTGTCTATTGTCTATTGTCTATTGTTCATTGGTCAAGGAGTGGTGGTCTGTCTCAGGGATTGGTGCTGCGCTCATTGTTGTTTGTCATCTGTGTCAATGAGTTCCCTGAGAATGTAACGGACTAATGTAAAAGTTTGCAGTTGACACTAAAGTTGGCGGTATCACAGGCATTGAAAATGGTTGGCAAGGATTAAGTAGGAACTTTTTCAAATTGGAAAGTCGCCTGAGAAATTTCAAATAGTGTTTCTTGCAGATGTGTGAGATTTTAAATTAGGGAAGACAAGCCAGGGCATGATCTTCACCGTGAATGGTAGTTAGCTGGGTAGTGTTGGAGAGCAGAGGGATCTCAGAATAAAAGTACTTTGTTGTAAGAAAAGGGACGTAACAGGGGGAGAGTGTGGTGGAGAAGGTTTTTTTGGCGCACTGTCTTCATCAGCCAGTGAATAAAATGTAAAAGTTAGAAAGTTATGTTCAGATAGACAAGACGTTGGTGAGGACGCACTTGGAGTAACGTGTATAATCTTACGTCACCATGTTTAGGAAATATGCCACATATTTGCAAAGAGTGAAGAAAATATTTTCCAACACGTTGCCAGAAAACAAGGGTCGGAGCTACAGGGAAATGTTGGGCTCGCCAGGACTTTATTCCATGGAGCGCAGCAGGCAGTGCAGTGACCTCATAGAGGTGGACAGTGTCATAGGTAGCGTCATAATGGGAACACAAAGACATTTGGACAGGTACATGAGGGGAATGGTTTAGAGGGAGATGATCCATATGCCGGGAAATGGGAATAGTTCAGATGAACTAAAATGCATCACCCCTCCCCATGAAACACGGCAACCTTTGTCTCAAAATTTGCGCCAGGTACAGCACTAACAGACAAACTGCTTTTAAATGGCCCTTGGATATTTTATTACCACTGAACTCTAACCTTGAAATCAAGGAAATTAAACATCGATAGATGTCCACTCTTCTCAAAGATGCAGATTAAGCAGAAAACATTATAATTGCCTGTCACATGCATTGGTGATTTTTAATAACAGTCCCTGATCATTGAAGTGTTTATTTCAGTTTCTACGAGTGGCAGGTTTGCACTGCATGATGGAAGATATGCTCTTGATAAATGTGACATAAATATGACTTGATAAATAAGCACATAAATGAAGTCTGTGTGTGTGGCAGCTTTCTATGTGCCGCTGTGTGGACTGCCCAGGCGGATGAGTTGGTCACTTACTCTCAGACCGACCTTACTGTCTGGTCTGTGGGTTTGAATTCACATCAACCTGTCAGCTGGTCTGAAGTGGTTCACCACAAAATGAACTGCAGATTGAACAGAGCCACAGCTAGTGTTCACCGGCTGGAACTAATATTCCCCACTGGGCGAAGTACACAGCACATTTAACCAACTCCCCCTTTCTCATATCTGAAGCTGCATTTTAATTTTCAGCATTATGTGTTATTCTTTCAAGTGTATGCCGGAGAGAGTTAATTCGCATTTCTAACCTGTGTTAATTAAGAAGAAAATAACAAGTTAACGTATCTTAAGCTACCGTGTTTACCAGCGCGGATAGAGCAGCAAGATAGAGTTCGTGCTCATTAAAGTTTAGATTAGTTATGGATATTGAACTTGAGTTAACCCTTTAGAGTCGAACATTTGAATTAAAAAGAAGGGATTCTTTGAGATGTGGGAAAAATGGATCGTTTATTTGAGCCATGACACGAACTAGATAAATGCAAAGCTAGATATTGGAAGATTGTGTTATATAGAACGAGATGGTATGTTTGTGCGAATATTGAAATATCTCCAGATAACCAATCATTGTTACTTTTTTATATTTTATTTGATAAGTGTACCACACTGTCGTATTCAAACGTGTTTATTTATTTATCTATTTAGTTTATTTATTTATTTCTGATGTTTTTCTTATTTTATTTTATTTATTTCGATGGTGTTGTACTGTTTTGTATATATCTCTGTGAAAAATCAATAAAAACTGAAGAGAAAAAAAGAAAGGATTCTTTATTTTACATCGTATCAAATGTAAAACATCGGGGGCAGATTTAATGTGATCATGTCACTGCTTATCCAGACCCATCACTGACCACACTGATAATGTCACTGCTTATCCAGAGAGAGAGAGAGAGAGAGAGAGAGAGAGAGGAGTGTGGGGAGAAAGAGGGGAGGATTGTGGACGGAAAGGGAGGTGAAAGGGGGGTGAAAGGGGAGGAGTGGAATGAAGGAGGATTGTGGGGAGAGTGAGCGGAGCGAAGGGGAGAGGTGGAGGGGAGGGAGCAATGTGACGGGGAGAGAAGAAGCGGGCAAATATTGAGCGACGTGGGGAGAGCAGGAGGGGGAGAAATGGGGTGGGGAGGTGTGGGGAGACGGATGGTTGGAGGAGAGGGAGAGAGGGGCCGTGGGAGTAGGGGGGAGAGGTATTGTGGGGATAGAGACGAGGAGTGGGTAGAGAGGTTTGGTGGAGTGAGAGGGGGGCGAGAGAGACCCGGAGTGTGGGGAGAGAAGGGGAGCAGTGGGAAGCGGAAGATCTGGAGGATGAGAGGGAGGAAGCAGAGGGGAGAGAGAGAGAGGAGTGGGATGGAGAGAGATGGTGGAGTGGGGGGGAAGTGGAGCTGTGTGCAGTGAGGGGGTCTTGTGTCGTGAGAAAGATTGGCAATAAAAGTGTTTTTATTTCTGGTTGGCTTCCAGCGACTAGCGGAGTTCCGCAGGGGTCGGTGCTGGGGCCGCAACTCTTCACCTTGTATATTCATGATTTTGACGAGGGGATTGAAGGCTTTGTGTTCATTTTTGCGGATGAGACGAAAACAAGTGGAAAGGCAGGTAGTGTAGAGAAAGCAAGGACTTGGGAGAAGGACTTGGACAGGTTGGGAGAGTGGGCAGAGAAGTGGCAGATGGAATATAGTGTAGCACAATGTGCAATGGTGCAGTTTGGTGGTAGGAATTAAGACGTAGACTATTTTCCAAATGGGGAGAGTATCCAGAAATCGGAGGTGCAAAGGGATTTGGGCGTGCTGGTGCAATATTCCCAAAAAGTTAATCTGCAAATCGATTCAGTAGCAAAGAAAACAAATTCGATGCCAGCATTTAGTTCAAGAATGTTTGTACAGTATACAGAAGCAATGATGCAATTTTGAGGCTCTATAAGGCGCTGGTAAGACAGCATTTGGATTATTGCGAGCAATTATGGGCCCCATATATAAGCAAGGATGTGCTGGGTCTAAACAGGGTCCAGCGTAGGTTTACGAGAATGATCATAGGAATGAGTAGGTTAACCTATGATGAGCATTTGTCAGCACTGGGCCTGTACTTGCTGGAGATAAGATGAATGCGGGGGGACCTCATTGAAACATCCGGAATAGTTTAAGGCTTGGACAGAGTGGATGTAGAAAGGATGTTTCCACTATTGGAAACAATAATGCAGAAGTTGCAGGATCAATTTATCCCAAAGAGGAGGAAAGATTCCAAGGGGAGTAAGAGACACCCGTGGCTGACAAGGGAAGTCAAGGACAGCTTAAAAATAAAAGAGCAGAAATACAACAAAGTAAAGAAGCGTGGGAAGCCAGAGGATTGGGACTCTTTTAAAAAGCAACAGAAGACGACTAAGAAGGCAATACGGGGAGAAAAGATGAGGTACGAGGGTAAACTAGCCAATGATATAAAGGAGGATAGTAAAAGTTTTTTAAGGTATGTGAAGAGGAAAACAATAGTCAAGGCAAATGTGGGTCCCTTGAAGACAGAAGCTGGGGAATTTATTATGGGAAACAAGGAAATGGCAGACGAGTTGAACCGGTACTTTGGATCTGTCTTCACTAAGGAAGATACAAGCAATCTTCCAGATGTTCTAGTGGCCAGAGATCCTAGGATGACGGAGGAACTGAAGGAAATCCACATTAGGCAGGAAATGGTGTTGGGTAGACTGATTGGACTGAAGGCTGATAAATCCCCAGGGCCTGATGGTCTGCATCCCAGAGTACTTAAGGAGGTGGCGCTAGAAATTGTGGAAGCATTGGTGATCATTTTCCAATGTTCTATAGATTCAGGATCAGTTCCTGTGGATTGGAGGGTAGCGAATGTTGTCCCGCTTTTTAAGAAAGGAGGCAGAGAGAAAACGGGAAATTGTAGACCAGTTAGTCTGACATCAGTGGTGGGGAAGATGCTGGAGTCAATTATAAAAGACGGAATTGCGGAGCATTTGGATAGCAGTAACAGGATTGTTCCGAGTCAGCATGGATTTACGAAGGGGAAATCATGCTTGACTAATCTTCTGCAATTCTTTGAGGATGTAACTAGGAAAATTGACAGGGGAGAGCCGGTGGATGTGGTGTACCTTGACTTCCAGAAAGCTTTTGACAAGGTTCCACATAGGAGATTATTGGGCAAAATTAGAGCACATGGTATTGGAAATAGGGTACTGACATGGATAGAAAATTTGTTTACAGACAGAAAGCAAAGAGTGGGGATAAATGGGTCCCTTTCAGAATGGCAGGCAGTGACTAATGGGGTACTGCAAGGCTCGGTGCTGGGATCGCAGCTAATTACAATATACATCAATGACATGGATGAAGAGATTAAAAGTACCATTAGCAAATTTGCAGATGATACAAAGCTGGGTGGTAGGTTGAACTGTGAGGAAGATGCTATGGGGTTGCAGCGTGACTTGGACAGGTTGTGTGAGTGGGCGGATGCATGGAAGATTCAGTTTAATGTGGATAAGTGTGAGGTTATCCACTTTGGTGGTAAGAACAGGAAGGCAAAGTATTATCTGAATGGTGTCAAGTTAGGAACAGGGGACGTACAACGAGATCTGGGTGTCCTAGTGCGTCAGTCACTGAAAGGAAGCATGCAGGTACAGCAGCCAGTGAAGAAAGCCAATGGACTGTTGGCCTTCATAACAAGAGAAGTTGAGTATAGGAGCAAAGAGGTCCTTCTGCAGTTGTACATGGCCCTAGTGAGACCGCCCCTGAGTACTAGGCTTGTATACACTGGAATTTAGAAGGATGAGAGGAGATCTTATCGAAACGTATAAGATTATTAAGGGGTTGGACACGTTACAGGCAGGAAACATGTTCCCAATGTTGGGGGAGTCCAGAACAAGGGGCCACAGTTTAATTAAGGGGTAGGCCATTTAGAACTGAGATGAGGAGAAATAATTTCAGTCAGAGAGTTGTGAATCTGTGATTTCTCTGCCTCAGAAGGCAGTGGAGGCCAATTCTCTGAATGCATTCAAGAGAGAGCTAGATATAGCTCTTAAGGATAGCGGAGTCAGGGGGTATGGGGAGAAGGCAGGAACGGGGTACTGATTGAGAATGATCAGCCATGATCACATTGAATGGCGGTGCTGGCTCGAAGGGCCGATTGGCCTCCTCCTGGCCTCCTCCTGCACCTATTGTCTATTGTCTAGCTAGAGACATAGGCAGCTCTCTATGCGGTGCGCTCCCTCTCTCGCGAGGCCCACAGATGGAGATCTAGCTATACCTAGCTTTGTAGATAGCTACCTAGCAAATTAATTGCCAGATAGATCACTCATAATGGCTATATATCTAAATGACTGGATGACTAGATGCCTAAATGGCTATCTGGCTAGACGGATGAAAGGCTAGTTGGCTACTTGACTAATTGACCAGCTGGGAAGCTGGCTGGTTGGGTAGATGGCGAGCTGAATAACGCCAGATGGGTGGGTAGTCAGATAACGAGATGGCTTGATGAGTAGATGGCTAGAAGGATTGTTGGCCAGCTGGCTACATAGTTAGATAGATAGATAGCTATGCAGCTGGCTAGATAGATAACTACATGGCTAAATAGCTAGATAGTTGGATAGCAATAGGAGATATGTAAATCGCTAGATGGCCAGATTAAGAAATAAATAGATAGATTGATTCTCACGGAGACAAGTGGATAGATAGCTCCGTAATTAGATCACTGGATAGCTAGCTAGACTGCGAGCTATATAGCTGAATAGCTGGATAGTTGGATTCCTAGCCAACGGGGTAGATAACTGGGGAGATATCTAAATATATAGCTCGCTAGATAGTAAGATAGCTACCTAGGTAAATAGTTAGAAGTGTGCATAGCTAGGTGGCTAGCTCGATAGAGAGATAGATAGCATGCTAGCTAGTTAGAGAGAGAGCTATTTAGCCTGTTAACTATACAGCTGGACAGCTGGATGGATAGTCAAATTGATAGGTTGCTGGATCCCTAAATAGGCGGAAAGCTGCTTTACTAGTTAGCATGACAGCCAAATAGCTGGATATCAAGTTATGTAGATTGATAGCCAGCGGGAAAGACAGCCAGAGAGCGTGTTAGCTCGCAACATCGGGAGTTCGCAGGTCCCTGGCTGGCGACCGGCTTTCGGGAGCTCCAGCCGTAGCAGCTTCGACCGCCCCGAAGCGCGAGGTACGATTGACCCGCCCGCAGGCCCTTCATCGCCCTGCGTGGCTCGGCCGCAGCACTTTCCATCGCCCGGTGGGGGCTCAGGACTTTCATCGGCCTGCTCGGCTCGGCCCTGGGACTTTCCATCGCCCGGTGGGGGCTCAGGACTTTCATCGGCCTGCTCGGCTCGGCCCTGGGACTTTCCATCGCCCGGTGGGGGCTTCAAAGAGTTGGGAGCCTCGATCACCTCGTGGCACCACGGGAGAAGAACGAGGAGGAGATAAGACTTTGCCCTCCATCACAGTGAGGGTATGCCCAGAGCAATGACTGTGATGGCTGTTTGTGTAAAAATTATATTTGTGTGTCTTGTGCTTTTTGATGTCTACTGCCGGACCCTGACGTGAGAGGACGCTGGCGTTGTGTATTCGCCGCTTTTCCGTCAGGATAGTTTGTCTGTTTGTTTCTATGTTAATTGTTTTTGTAAAGCGCTTTGAGCACCCGATAAGGCGCTATAAAAAATGAATGAATTATTATTATTATTATTATTACATAGCTAAATAGCTGCATTGCTAGATAGCTTGAACGTTAGATAGATGGGTGGCGAGATAGCTGGATCTCTGCACAGCAAAATAATTCGGTGGTTTTGTAGGCAACTCTTTGTGGAGTGCCCTCTCTCGCTCACTCGCTTTCTGGCGGCCGCGTGAAAGGGAGAACGAGAGAGTCCTAGTTGGATCCAGCTAGATAGGTGCTAAATCTCTGTAAAACTCACTTGCTATCTGTCTACTGAGCCATCTACTGGTGTGGCTGGCTAGATGCCTACCTCACTAGCCATCTAGCAAAGCTCTACCAAGCTAAACCGCTATCTGACCGTCAAAGTGGTTGGCTAACAATCTACTAATCTAGTTATCTATCTATCTAGCCATCAGTCTCGTTAGCAACCTAGCTATGTAGTTACCAAAATATCTAACTCTGTAGCTATCAATCCAGCTATCTCGAGAGCTACATTGCTAGCCAGCAGGATAGACTGTCAGACAGCCTGTGAGCTATCTCGATAGCAAGATAGCGAACTACCTAGATAGCTATCTACATGCAATGCTAGACAGCTAGAAAGCTGGATATCTGTATGGCGAGATAGTTGGATATATTGATAGTAAGATAGGTAGTTCTCTATCTAGGCAGCTATTTGAAGGGTGCGCTCTCTCTTTCTCATCCTCTGTGGGCCTCGTGAGAGAGGGAGATCTTGTTAGATCCAGCTAGATAGACAGCTACCTCGCACGTGAGATACCTGGATAGTTAGGAAAATAACTGCAGATGCTGGTACAAATCGAAGGTTTCACAAAATGATGGAGTAAATCAGCAGGTCAGGCAGCATATCGGAGAGAGGGAATGGTTGACCCGATACGTCACCCATTCCCGCTCCTAGATGCTGTCTGACCTGCTGGGTTTCTCCAGCATTTTGTGATAGCTAGCTAAACGGTTAGATCGCTAAATAGATGGTTATACGTACAGATGACTGGATGGCAAGATCGCTTGAAAGGTAGATGGCTATTTGGCGAGACGGTTAGAAGGCTAGTTGGGGAGAGGTAAAGGGACAGGCGTTGGTCGAGGGGAGAAGTAAAGGGACAGATGTTGGTCGAGTGGGGAGTTAAAGGGACAGGTGTTTGAGGGGCGAGTCCCTTTACCTCCCCAATCAACTCCATCCAAGGACCCGAACAGTCTTTCCAGGTGAGGCAGAGATTCACCTGCACCTCCTCCAACGTCATCAACTGTATCCGCTGTTCGAAGTGTCAGGCTCTCTCCATCGGCGACACCAAGCGCAGGCTTGGCGATCGTTTCGCTGAACACCTCCGCTCAGTCAGTCTCAACCAACCTGATTTTCCGGTGGCTCAGCATTTCAACTCCCCCTCCCATTACCAATCTGACCTTTCTGTCATGGGCCTCCTCCATTGTCAGAGTGAGGACCAGCGGAAATTGGAGGAACATCACCTCATATTTCGCTTGGGTAGTTTACACCTCTGCGGTATCAACATTGACTTGTCTAACTTCAGATAGTCCCTGCTTTCCCTCTCAATCCACCCCCCCCCCCATCCCAGTTCTCCCACCAGTCTTCCTGTCGCCGCCCGTATCCTATCTTTTTCCGGCTCCATCCGCTGACATCAGTCTGAAGGGCTCGACCCGAAACGTCACCCATTCATTCTCTCCTGAGATGCTGCCTGACCCGCTGAGTTACTCCAGCATTTTGTCTACCTTAGCTAGATAGCTAGTCAGGTAGATATATAACTATATTAATAGCTACAGATCGAGATGGCTAGATAGCCACATAGCTAGACAGCTAGACAGCTACATGGCTAGAGAGCTAGACAGCTAGAGAGCTAGAGAGCTAGCGTGGCTTTTCGCAATTAGCTGGATAAAGAGATGGCTAGACTGCGTCGGGAATCGCATTTCTGCGCACATTTTCTCATGGCATTTGTAAAGGTGTTGACGTCGTCGTTCGGGTCAATTGTCAAATCCTTGAATAGCGACCAGTGTTATAGCTCTAGGGTCAATCGGAATCATGGATTTGTAGAGAAGGCAGGCACAGGTTACTGATTGTGCATGATCAGCCATGATCACAGTGTATGGCGGTGCTGGCTCGAAGGGCCACAGGGCATCCTCCTGCACCCATTTTCTATGTTTTCCATGTCTATAGACTCCGTCGAATTCCGGAGTCAGTAATGAGTTCATAAGTTCATACGTCATTTGATTAAGTCACTAGGCTCACCGAGTCTGATCCGCCATTCGATCATGGCTGCCCTATCTTTCCCACTCAAACCCAACCCCAACTTTGACACTTACTAATCACGGACCTGTCAATCCCCAATTTCAAAACCTGTTAATGCCCCAATGACGGCCTCCAGAGGCGTCTGTGGCAGCATTCCCCAGATTCACCACCCTTTGACCAGCCTCAGAATAAAAGGACATACATTGAAAATGAGATGATGAGGGATTTATTTCGTAAGAAGGTGGTAAATCTTTGGAATTCTGCCACAGAGAGCTGTAGAAACCGTCATTGGGTATTTTTAAATCTGAGCTGGACATGGTCGTGATTCATAAGAATGTCGACAATTACGGGGAGACGGCAGGAGAATTGAGTTGAGTGGGAACGATAGGTGATCCATGATATAATGCCGGAGTGGACTCGATGGGCCTTGGTGCACTAACTCTGCTGCTATGACTTTTGTACCCAGTGTTCTTTTTTAACAGTGCACTGCAGCATCCTCACACAGCGCACCCCAGTGGGTGTACAGTAGCAATAGACTGTCACGTCGCTCTCCTGTGGACGAACACCAGCAGCACACGGCAACATCCACACAGAGCGCATCTCAGTGCATGTACAGTGGGAATATACTGTCATGGCGCCCTCCCCTGGAGGAACATCAGCAGCACACGGCAACATCCACACACAGCGCACTTCAGTGCATGTGCAGTGGCAATATACTATCACAGCGCCCTCCCGTGGTTGAACACCAGCAGTACACTGCAACATCGAGGCACAACAGCCCTCACTGTCTGTAAATATAAGTGCATCGCAGCATCAGCATTGCTTATGATCGACCTTGAGTTCCCAATGCGAAACACGCAAATCGTGGTAGAACGTTTAGAGTTATAAATTAGCCACGTAGAATGCTTGCTATATTTGAGCGAGTCATTGAATATGATTCAGATGTCAATATTCAACTTGAGAGAACTTTACTGAGCCGGCTTTTGCAGCATTGTGTACAGTTATGTTCGCTCTCGTACACGAAGGATATGGGCGCTTCGGAAATCGTGTTCAAGACGTTTACAAGAACATCGCCTGGATCGTATGAACAACCAGACGTTGGACTGATTCATCGGAGTTCGGGCAGTAACCTGATAGATCGATAGCAAATTATGAGAGGCAAGATATGGTAAACAGTCAGAATATTCCTCTCAAGATGGAAATATCAAGTAATTGAAGGCCACCCCTTTATGGTGAAAGGGATGAAGTTTAAACGAGGTGTGCGGGGAAAGCAAGGGGCAGTATGTGCATCGAACGCAATACCGCAGGTGGGCATTGGGTGATAAGGAATAGGAGTAGAATTAGACCATTCGGCCAATCGTCTTATCCGCCAATCTTTTTCCTCTAAACCCCATTCTCCTGCCTTCTCCCCGTAACTTCTGATACCTGTATTAATCAAGAATCTTTCTGCCTACTCCTTTAAATATCCACTGACCGTGACCCTACACAGCCTGTTGTGGCCAAATAATTCCACAAATTCATTCACCTGCTGAATAAATAATTTCTGATCATCTTCAAAAGAGAACGTAGATTAATTCG
>NW_027601284.1:510117-515423 GCF_053455715.1 Rhinoraja longicauda
ATCTCCCTTCCTCTACTCCCCAAATCTGGATACCTCCCATTCCCCTCACCCCCACAAGCTGGATTCTCCCCAATCAATAGACAATAGACAATAGGTACAAGAGAAGGTCAATCGGCCCTTCGAGCCTGTACGCACCGCCATTCAATGTGATCGTGGCTGATCATTCTCAATCAGTACCCCGTTCCTGCCTTCTCCCCATATCCCCCTGACTCCGCTATCCTTAAGAGCTCTATCTAGCTCTCTCTTGAGTGCATCCGGAGCATTGGCCTCCACTGCCTTCTGCGGCAGAGAGTCCCACAGATTCACGACTAAATGACTGGAAAAGTTTTTCCTCATCTCCGTTCTAAATGGCAGACCCCTTATTCTTAAACTGTGTGGGCCCTTGTTTTGGACTCCCCCAACATTGGGAACATTTTCCTGCCTCTCACGTGTCCAACCCCTTTATAATCTTATACGTTTCGATAAGAGCCTTCTAAATTCCAGTGTGTACAAGCCTAGTCGCTCCAGTCTTTCAACATCCGACAGTCCCGCCATTCCGGGAATTAACCTGGTGAACCTACGCTGCACGCCCACAATAGCAGGAATATCCTTCCTCAAATTTGGAGACAAAAACTGCACACAGTACTCCAGGTGCGGTCTCACTAGGACCCTGTACAACTGCAGAAGGACCTCTTTGCTCCTATACTCAAACTAGGAGACTACAACTGCACACAGTACTCCAGGTGTGGTCTCACTAGCGCCCTGTACAACTGCAGAAGGACCTTTTTGCTCTTATACTCAACTCCTCTTGTTATGAAGGCCAACATGTCATTGGCTTTCTTCACTGCCTGCTGTACCTGCATGCTTCCTTTCAGTGACTGATGCACTAGGACACCCAGATCTCGTTGTACATCCCCTGTTCCTAACTTGACACTATTCAGATAATACTCTGCCTTCCTATTCTTACCACCAAAGTGGATAACCTCACACTTATCCACATTAAACTGCATCTGCCATGCACCCGCCCACTCATACAACCTGTCCAAGTCACCCTGCAACCTCATAGCATCTTCTTCACAGTTCATACTACCACCCAGCTTTGTATCATCGGCAAATTTGCAGTCTGCAGTCGCTCCAGTCTTTCAACATACGACAGTCCCGCCATTCCGGGGATTAACCTGGTGAACCTACGCTGCACGCCCTCAATAGCAAGGACGTCCTTCCTCAAATCTGGAGACCAAAGCTGCACACAGTACTCCAGGTGCGGTCTCACTCCGCGAACGGTCAAGCCACACAAGGCCGCAGGCTCGGATGGAGTTCAAGGAAGGGTTACTTAGGGACTGTGCTGAACAGTTGGCTGAGGTATTCACCAGGATTTTAACCTGTTGTTATCTCTGGCTACTGTCCCCAAGTGCCTGAAGTCGTCTACCATAGTGCCGGTGCCGAAAAAAGCAAAGATCACCAACCTGAACGACTATCGCCCGGTTGCCCAAACTCCGGTAGTCATGAAGTGTTTTGAAAGGCTGTTCCTCTCACACATCAAATCCAGCATCCCTGACTCACTGGACTCGCATCAATGTGCACATAGGGCAAACAGATCCACAGAGGACGCCATCACTCTGGGTCTTCACACTGTCCTGACTCACCTGGAGAGACAGGGCACGTACGTGAGGATGCTACTCGTTGACTGCTTCTCGCCATCGACACCGGCGACTGTGCAATCCTGCTCCTTCTCGACCTCAGCGCAGCGTTCGATACAGTGGACCACACCATCCTTACTGACCGTCTCCGGTACGCGGTTGGCATTGGTGGCACTGCCCTGAGCTGGTTCGCTTCGTACCTCAAAGATAGGAGTTTCGCCATCAACATAGGCAGTTATTCCTCTGCTCCAGCTAGCCTCTCCTGCGGAGTTCCACAAGGCTCCATCCTAGGCCCCATTCTCTTCTCTCTATACATGCTCCCCATTGGCCAAATCATTCAAAGGCACGGCATTTCTTTCCACTGCTATGCCGATGACACTCAGCTTTACCTCCCCCTGAAACCCAACAACCAGTCAAATTTAAACAGCCTCTCACACTGCCTTCAGGACATAAAATGTTGGATGGCACAGAACTTCCTCCAATTAAATGAGAGCAAGTCTGAGGTCATCCTATTCGGCCCCCCCCGACTCCATCAAATTGATAACAGGCAGCCTTGGAAGCCTATCCTGCCTAGTCAAACCGCATGTCAAAAACCTCGGCATGATATTTGACTCTGCATTAAAATTTGATAAGCAAGTCAACGCTGTGGTAAAAGCCAGCTTCTTCCAACTTCGAACCATAGCTAAAATCAAACCTTTCCTCCAATTCGACGACACAGAAAAAATCATTCACGCTTTCATTTCCTCCCGCCTAGACTACTGCAACTCCCTATACACTGGGATCAGCCAATCTTCCCTGTCCCGCCTGCAACTGGTCCAAAACGCCGCAGCGAGACTCCTGACGGGTACCCGTAAAAGGGACCACATCATCCCGATCCTGGCCTCTCTCCACTGGCTCCCTGTACGGTACAGAATCAACTTCAAGCTCCTCCTATTCACGTATAAAGCCCTAAATGGACATTCCCCCCCCTACATCAAAAATCTTCTAACCCCCCTCTCTAACTCCAGGTCCCTCAGATCGGCCGACTTGGGGCTATTCACTATCCCGCGGTCTAGGCTTAAACTCAGGGGTGACCGCGCTTTTGCGGTTGCAGCTCCTAGACTGTGGAACAGCATCCCTCTCCCCATCAGAACTGCCCCCTCCATCGACTCCTTTAAGTCCAGGCTCAAAACATATTTCTATTCCCTAGCGTTTGAGGCTCATTGAGGAGGCGCTGTGAACTGTTTGCATGTTTTCATTTTTTTTCTATTGGAACCTAATCAAATGTACAGCACTTTGGTCAACGTGGGTTGTTTTTAAATGTGCTATACAAATAAAATTGACTTGACTTGACTTGACTTGACTTGACTATAGCTTTGCCTTCAAACACGGTCATTACCAAACTCCACCAGGTCGTCGTTATGCGACTGGATCCTGGACTTCCTGCTGGATCGACCGCAGGCAGTGAGAATGGGCCCGCACCTGTCCTCCACTATCGCCCTGAGTACCGGCACACCACAGGGCTGTGTCCTGAGCCCAATGCTCTACTCCCTCTTCACACACGACTGTGTTCCTGCATTCGACACCAAGTTTGCAGACGACACAACGGTGATCGGGCTGATCACCAAAGGTGATGAAACACACTACAGAACCTGGCGGACTGGCGCTCGGATAACAAACTGCCCCTAAATACCACCAAATCCAAGGAGCTAATCACCAACTTCCGTAGGTCACACAACGGGGAATACGCCCCGACCTTTATCAACGGGGACAGTGTGGCGAGAGTGTCCAGCTTCAAGTTTCTGGGCACCCACATTTCGGAGGACCTAACATGGTCCAATAACACCACTGCGCTGGTCAAGAACGACTGTTCTACCTGAGAACACTGAAGAAGTCCGGTCTGCCCCAACAGCTGCTGACGACCTTCTACCGCTGCACCATAGAGAGGATCCTAACGCATGGCATCCCTGTGTGGTACCTCAGCTGCACGGAGGCAGAAAGGAAAGCTCTTCAGCGGGTAGTCCATAGAGCTCAGAGGACCATCGGAACACAGCTACCAGCCTTGGAGGGCATCTACAACACACGATGCCTCAGAAAAGCCACCAGCATCCGCAAAGACTCCTCACACCCCTGCAACTGTCTGTTGGGGAGCTCCACCATCGGGCAGACGATACAAGGCCTTCTACGCACGCACCTCCAGACTCAGGAACAGCTTCATCTCCAGGGCCATAGCTGCTATGAACCGGTCCTGCTGAGTTGGATGGTCACATCGCAGAGTGAACCGGTACATATAGACAATAGACAATAGACAATAGGTGCAGGAGGAGGCCATTCGGCCCTTCGAGGCAACACCGCCATTCAATGTGATCATGGCTACCGAATCAATACCCCGTTCCTGCCTTCACCCCATATGCCCTGACTCCGCCATCCTTAAGAGCTCTATCTAGCTCTCTCTTGAATGCATTCAGAGAATTGGCCTCCACTGCCTTCTGAGGCAGAGAATTCCACAGATTCACAACTCTCCGACTGAAAAGGTTTTTCCTCATCTCCGTTCTAAATGGCCTACTACTTATTCTTAAACAGTGGCCCCTTGTTCAGGACTCCCCCAACATTGGGAACATGTTTCCTGCCTCTAACATTTCCAACCCCTTAATAATCTTATACGTTTCGATAAGATCTCCTCTCATCCTTCTAAATTCCAGTGTATACAAGCCTAGTCGCTCCAGTCTTTCAACATCTACTTGCACTTTATTCTGTTTTAAAACTGTTCTAATTTGTTTCATTGGGTTGTTTAAATTAATACTGACTAGCTAATTCATTTATTGCATCGTATGGGAGGCACATTCCCAATCTTGTTTTACTCCTGTACAATGACAATAAAGATATATTGTATTGTATTGTATTGTATTGTATTGTACAACTGCAGAAGGACCTCCTTGCTCCTAAACTCAAATTAGGAGACCAAAACTGCACACAATACTCCAGGTGTGGTCTCACCAGGGATCGGACAAATAGCGTCAAATAGCGAGCACATGTGGCGGCCATTTTGACGAGAGAAACAGCGAGCACATGTGGCGGCCATTTTGATAAAAAGAAACAGCGAGCACATGTGGCGGCCATTTCGTTGAGAGAAACAGGACAAGGGAAGGAGGGAAAAGGGGAAAAATGTGCATAGGTGTGTCAATCAGTGTGCATTGGCGTGTCAATCAGTATGCACATGCGTGTCAATCAGTGCGCATCGGCGTGTCAATCTGTGTGCATATTCGTGTCAATCCGTGTGCATAGGCGTGTCAATCCGTGTGCATAGGCGTGTCAATCCGTGTGCATAGGCGTGTCAATCAGTGTGCACAGGCATGTCAATCAGTGTGCATAGGCGTGTCAATCAGTGTGCATAGGCGTGTCAATCAGTGTGCATAGGCGTGTCCAATCAGTGTGCATATGCATGTCAATTCAGTTTGCATATCTCTCCCCGCTAGGGGAGAAAGGGCGCCTCTGATTGGCCGCCGCGCCCATGGCTTAGGCGTCATCTTTTGCCAGGGGGGGCAAGAGGCCTTTGATTGGCCAGGTGGAAGAGCGGCAGACGATTGGCCGACGTCTCCTGTTGCCGGGGTATAAAGGGACCTCTGATTGGCCACCGCGCCCATGTCTATGGCATCATCTATTGCCGGGGTGGAAAGAGCAACTCTGATTGGCCACCGCGCCCACAGG
>NW_027601284.1:515923-529486 GCF_053455715.1 Rhinoraja longicauda
ATGTTGGGGGAGTCCAGAACCAGGGGCCACAGTTTAAGAATAAGGGGTAGGCCATTTAGAATGGAGATGAGGAAAAACCTTTTCAGTAAGAGAGTTGTGAATCTGTGGAATTCTCTGCCTCAGAAGGCAGTGGAGGCCAATTCTCTGAATGCATTCAAGAGAGAGCTAGATAGAGCTCTTAAGGATGGCGGAATCAGGGCGTATGGGGAGAAGGCAGGAACGGGGTACTGATTCAGTAGCCATGATCACATTGATTGGCGGTGTTGCCTTGAAGGGCCGAATGGCCTCCTCCTGCACCTATTGTCTATTGTCTATCTGTGCCGGTTCACTCTGCGATGTGACCATCCGACTCAGCAGGACCGGTTCATAGCAGCTATGGCCCTGGAGATGAAGCTGTTCCTGAGTCTGGAGGTGCGGGCATAGAAGGCCTTGTATCGTCTGCCCGATGGTGGAGGTCCCCAACAGACTGTTGCAGGGGTGTGAGGAGTCTTTGCGGATGCTGGTGGCTTTTCTGAGGCATCGTGTGTTCTAGATGCCCTCCAAGGCTGGTAGCTGTGTTCTGATGGTCCTTTGAGCTCTATGGACTACCCGCTGAAGAGCTTTCCTTTCTGCCTCCGTGCAGCTGAGGTACCACACAGGGATGCCATGCGTTAGGATGCTCTCTATGGTTCAGCGGTAGAAGGTCGTCAGCAGCTGTTGGGGCAGACCGGACTTCTTCAGTGTTCTCAGGTAGAACAGTCGTTCTTGACCAGCGCAGCGGTGTTATTGGACCATGTTAGATCCTCCGAAATGTGGGTGCCCAGAAACTTGAAGCTGGACACTCTCGCCACACTGTCCCCGTTGATAAAGTTCGGGGCGTATTCCCCGTTGGATGACCTACGGAAGTTGATGATTAGCTCCTTGGATTTGGTGGTGTTTAGGGGCAGTTTGTTATCCGAGCGCCAGTCCGTCAGGTTCTGTAGTGTGTTTCATCACCTTTGGTGATCAGCCCGATCACCGTTGTGTCGTCTGCAAACTTGACAATGGTGTTGGTGTCGAATGCAGGAACACAGTCGTGTGTGAAGAGGGATTAGAGCATTGGGCTCAGAACACAGCCCTGTGGTGTGCCGGTCGGTACTCAGGGATAGTGGAGGACAGGTGCGGGCCCATTCTCACTGCCTGCGGTCGCTCCAGCAGGAAGTCCAGGATCCAGTCGCATAACGACGAGCTGAGGCCTAGCTGGTGGAGTTTGGTGATGAGCTTGGTGGGGATGACCGTGTTTGAAGGCAGAGCTATAGTCAATGAGTAGCATCCTCACATACGTGCCCTGTCTCTCCAGGCGAGTCAGGACAGTGTGAAGACCCAGAGAGATGGCGTCCTCTGTGGATCTGTTTGCCCTATGTGCACATTGATGCGAGTCCAGTGAGTCAGGGATGCTGGATTTGATGTGTGAGAGGAACAGCCTTTCAAAGCACTTCATGACTACCGGAGTTTGGGCAACCGGGCGATAGTCGTTCAGGTTGGTGATCTTTGCTTTTTTCGGCACCGGCACTATGGTAGACGACTTCAGGCACTTGGGGACTGTAGCCAGAGATAACAACAGGTTAAAATCCTGGTGAATACCTCAGCCAACTGATCAGCACAGTCCCTAAGTTACCCTTCCTTGAACTCCATCCGAGCCTGCGGCCTTGTGTGGCTTGACCGTTCGCGGAGTTAGACCGCACCTGGAGTACTGTGTGCAGCTTTGGTCTCCAGATTTGAGGAAGGACGTCCTTGCTATTGAGGGCGTGCAGCGTAGGTTCACCAGGTTAATCCCCGGAATGGCGGGACTTCATTGTTGTATGTTGAAAGACTGGAGCGACTGCAGACTGCAAATTTGCCGATGATACAAAGCTGGGTGGCAGTGTGAACTGTGAGGAAGATGCTATGAGGTTGCAGGGTGACTTGGACAGGTTGTATGAGTGGGCGGATGCATGGCAGATGCAGTTTAATGTGGATAAGTGTGAGGTTATCCACTTTGGTGGTAAGAATAGGAAGGCAGAGTATTATCTGAATAGTGTCAAGTTAGGAACAGGGGATGTACAATGAGATCTGGGTGTCCTAGTGCATCAGTCACTGAAAGGAAGCATGCAGGTACAGCAGGTAGTGAAGAAAGCCAATGACATGTTGGCCTTCATAACAAGAGTAGTTGAGTATAAGAGCAAAGAGGTCCTTCTGCAGTTATACAGGGCGCTAGTGAGACCACACCTGGAGTACTGTGTGCAGTTCTAGTCTCCTAGTTTGAGTATAGGAGCAAAGAGGTCCTTCTGCAGTTGTACAGGGCCCTAGTGAGACCACACCTGGAGTACTATTTGCAGTTTTTGTCTCCAAATTTGAGGAAGGATATTCCTGCTATTGAGGGCGTGCAGCGTAGGTTCACCAGGTTTATTCCCGGTATGGCGGGACTGTCGTATGTTGAAAGACTGGAGCGACTAGGCTTGTACACACTGGAATTTAGAAGGCTCTTATCGAAACGTATAAGATTATAAAGGGGTTGGACACGTTAGAGGCAGGAAACATGTTCCCAATGTTGGTGGAGTCCAAAACAAGGAGCCACATAGTTTAAGAATAAGGGGTCGGCCATTTAGAACGGAGATGAGGAAAAACGTTTCCAGTCATTTAGTCGTGAATCTGTGGGACTCTCTGCCGCAGAAGGCAGTGGAGGCCAATTCTCCGGATGCACTCAAGAGAGAGCTAGATAGAGCTCTTAAGGATAGCGGAGTCAGGGGGTATGGGGAGAAGGCAGGAACGGGATACTGATTGAGAATGATCAGCCACGACCACATTGAATCACGATGCGTACAGGCTCGAAGGGCCGGATGACCTTCTCTTGCACCTATTGTCTATTGATTGGGGAGAATCCAGCTTGTGGGGGTGAGGGGAATGGGAGGTATCCAGATTTGGGGAGTAGAGGAAGGGAGATAGCCAGCTGGGGAGTGTTAGCCTGCTGGGGTGGGATGTAGCCAGCTAGAGGGAGTAATGGATGCAAGGTAGCCAGTTTGGGGCAGTAAGGGGGAATGGGAGATACCAAGCTTGGGGAGTGAGGGATGAGAGGGAGACAGCTTACGGGAGTAAGGGACTGGAGGTACCCAACTTAGCTCGGTAAGGGAAGGGAGGTAGCCAGGTTAGGGGGTAAGGGATTGGGGGGTAACCAGCTTGGGGGAGTAAGCTGGAATGGGAGGAAGCAATCGGAGGA
This sequence comes from Rhinoraja longicauda, assembly GCF_053455715.1. Lineage (NCBI taxonomy): Eukaryota > Metazoa > Chordata > Chondrichthyes > Rajiformes > Arhynchobatidae > Rhinoraja > Rhinoraja longicauda. The sequence goes on from NW_027601284.1 coordinate 519,138, forward strand.
GGTGTAAGGGATGGGAGGTTCTAAACTTGGGGAGGCCATTTTGTTGAGAGAAACAGCGAGCACATGTGGCGGCCATTTTGTTGGCAGAAACAGCGAGCACATGTGGCGGCCATTTTGTTGACAGAAACAGCGAGCACATGTGGTGGCCATTTTGTTGGCAGAAACAGCGAGCACATGTGGCTTCCTCCTGCACCTATCTTTCTATGGTTTCATGGGTTTACCGTGAAAAGCTGACGGGTGGAGAATTCCATCCCGGATCCACGGACCGGTTCACAGTGAGTGATAATTGGCCATGGAACACATTTAACTCAATTAAAAATTCTTGCTTTTTATTAATGTGTGCTGATTGCGATCTGAGTGAAATCTCCGCCGCTCCAGAGAGGCGGATTGCCCATGGTTTGGGCAAACTGCGGTGACAGGTAATCAAACCCTGGCCGACTGCTCAGCAGGCAGCTGGTGTGCTGTGATCAATAACTGAAGAAAGCAGACGCACAACAGCATATCTCTTCCCCAGATTCCAGAGCAGCAATAGTGACGATCGGACGCACCAAATGTAGAAAAGGAAACGCGGAAACAACCCACTGCGAGAAATTATCCCCAAATGATCAATTGATTGACTGCTGGGTATCAATTCTCGTTCTGTACACCGGATGTCCCCATTATCCAAAAGCTGGAAGTTGGGCAACGCCCGGGAATTGTTCGCCCGGGATGGAACTAAAATGAGAGTCAGCGCTTCAGTGTCTGAGGAACTAAAAAATAGAACTTCGCACAGCTCGCAACAGTTGGCAAATTGAATCTTTGACATAAAATGTTATTTTCAAGCAAGTGCGGTTGGTTTCTAAATTATGCCCAACCGTGGAAAAGCAATCAGAGGCCAGTTCACGACTCATCCCCGGCTGTCTTCCAGTCACACAATCCCACTCTATTTATAGTTATAGAGTCAACCAGCACAACGGAAAACCTTATGGAACAAGCCAATGGAATGTTGGCCTTCATAACAAGAGGAGTTGAGTATAGGAGCAAAGAGGTCCTTCTGCAGTTGTACAGGGCCCTAGTGAGACCGCACCTGGAGTACTGTGTGCAGTTTTGGTCTCCAAATTTGAGGAAGGATATTCTTGCTATTGAGGACGTGCAGCGTAGGTTTGCTAGGTTAATTCCCGGAATGGCGGGACTATCATATGTTGAAAGACTGCAGCGACATGGCTTGTATACACTGGAATTTAGAAGAATGAGAGGAGATTGTATCGAAACGTATAAGAGTATTAAGGGGTTAGACACGTTAGAGACAGGAAACATGTTCCCAATGTTGGGGGAGTCCAGAACCAGGGGCCACAGTTTAAGAATAAGGGGTAGGCCATTTAGAACTGAGATGTGGAATTCTCGGCCTCAGAAGGCAGTGGAGGCCAGTTCTCTGAATGCATTCAAGAGAGAGCTAGATAGAGCTCTTAAGGATAGCGGAGTCAGGGGGTATGGGGAGAAGGCAGGAACGGGGCACTGATTGAGAATGATCAGCCATGATCACATTGAATGGCGGCGCTGGCTCGAAGGGCCGAATGGCCTCCTCCTGCACCTATTGTCTATTGTCTATTGTCTATTGTCTTCCAGTCACACAATTCCACTCTATTTATATTTATAGAGTCAACCAGCACGACGGAAAACCTTATGGAACAAGCTGACTATGCCACGAAATAGTTCAGTTAGCTTTGTTCAGTAGGACTGAAGGCTGATAAATCGTCAGCGCCTGATGGTCTGCATCCCAGAGTACTCAAGGAGATGGCTCTAGAAATCGTGGACGTATGGGTGATCATTTTCCCATGTTCAATAGATTAAGGATGAGTTCCTGTGGATTGGAAGGGAGCGAATGTTAACGTATTTTTCAAGAAAATAGCGAGAGAGAAAACGGGGAATTATAGATCATCGGTGTTGGAAAAGATGGTGGAGTCAATTATTAAAGAGGTAATAACGGCGCATTTGGATAGCAGTAAAAGGATTGGTCCAAGTCAGCATAGATTTATGATGGGGAAATCCTGCTTGACTATCTTCTGAATTTTTTTCAGGATGTGACAAGTAAAATGGACGGAGAGCCAATGAATGTAGTGTATCTAGGCGTTCAGGAAGGCTTTGGTAAGTTACCACACGGAGATTGGTGAGCAAGAATAGAGCACATGGTATTGGGTGTAGGGCATTGACATGGATAGATAATTGGTTTGCAGACAGGAAGCAACGAGTAGGAATAAATGGGTCCCTTTCAGAATGGCAGGCACTGGCGAATGGAGTGCCGCAAGGCTCGATGAAGGGGCGCAACGATTTACCATATATATTAATGATTTGGATGATGGAATTAGAAGTAACACTGGCAAGTTTGCAGATGACACAAAGCTAGGTGGAGGTGTGATCTGTGAAGAGGATGTTAGGAGGTTGCAGGGTGACTTGGACAGGTTGAGTGAGTGGGTAGATGCAAGGCAGATGCAGTATGACGTAGATAAATGTGGGGTTATCCACTTTGGCGGCGAAAACAAATAGGGAAATTATTATCTCAATGGTGTCAGATTCTGGAAAAGGAAAGAACCAGGGGCCACTGTCTAAGAATAAAGGGGAGGCCATTTAAAACGGAGGTGCAAAAAAAAAAATCACCCAGATAGTTGTGACTTCGTGGAATTCTCTGCCACAGAAGACAGTGGAGTCCAATTCACTGGATGCATTTTTAAATGAGTTGGACATAGCTCTGGGGGCTAGTGGAATCAAGGGATACGGGGAGAAGGCAGGCACGGCTTACAGATTGTGGATGATCAGCCATGATCACAATGAATGGCGGTGCTGGCTCGCAGGGCCAAATGGCCACCTCCTGCACCTATTTATTTATGTTTCTATGTCTCTAATATCCGTTCACTATGTGCAGTCCATTTAATCGTCCACATACCACACAAAGCCAACACCAAGGTGGCAGCGGATGAATTATACTCGGTCATGAACTCTCGTTAAGAACCAAACCCTATGGTACTGTTCATCATTTGCGATGAACTCAACCAATCTAGCCTCAGGAATGCACAGGTAACTAAAATCAACATCTCTCTCTCTCCCCCAGCTCATCCCCCTCGGCAGGGCTTAAGCACTCTGGCCTACACGACCAGTAAGTATGCCTGCCGTTCCATTTGTCGCTATCGTTTGTCATCCGATCATCTATTGGTGGTGCTCCTGCTGGCATTCAGAAAGATTTAATAACGAAGCACCAACGAAAAGAGCAACACAGCTGTGGTCTGAGGAGACCGGGAGTCTCCATTAGGTCTGCCCTCGTTCGATGAAGTTAAGCTATTTGCAGTTTCACAGAGCGAAGGCACAGTAATCGGTCCGATTGGATATGCGTTACGGAAGATTGAGTCGTAATATGAAGGCGAATTATCAGGAAATCAACTCAATCGAAGTCCGGGCTGCATACAAAGACTGTGGCAAACCTCAATAATGATCAGTTAATGGACGACGAAACAAATCTCCGTCATCAAACAATATAAATCTTTCATTTCAAAGGAGAATACAGATGCTGTAATCTTGAATAAAGAGACATAACTCAGCGGGTCATGCAGCATCCGTAGAAGCAGCTGACGTAAGTTGAAGATTCGGGGCCATGAGACGGAGCAGAAGGCATCAATGATTAGAAAGTTGGAAGTAAATGATGGGGCCGATCAATGGCAACATGTGAATGTTCCTGTGTAGCGTAGTGCGTGGCTGGGGATCAGAGTGAAGATGTTCCGTCTGCCTGTACGGGAGGACTGGATGAAGCTCATGACGGAACAGATGGGGAGTGAAGAGAGAGGTTCCACTGAATGGAATAGACAGAGAGCGGGTGGTGAACAGAGTGGCGTCACTTGGTGTTAAATGTTATCTGGGCATGTTGGGATCTGTTCTCGTCTCGGGTGGGAATCTGCAATAAAGGGATCAGGAAGATGCACTTCCGTTTACAGGGCAACGGGTCGTGCATGGAAATTCCATCCCCGATGCAAAGACGACCTCACAGTGAATAATAATTGCCTATGGGATCCATTTTACTCCAGAACACTTTCCTGCATCATTTATAGGTTCAAGGTGAATGTGGAAAAGATTAGTAGGAACCTGGTGGGTAACTTTTTCACGCAAAGGATGGTGGATGTATGGAACAAGCTGCCAGAGGAGGTCGGTGATGCAGGGACTGTCCAAACATGTAAGAAGCAGTTAGACAAGTACATGCATCGGACAGGTTTGGAGGCATATGGGTCAAAATCGGCCAGGTGGGAGTCGCGTAGCTGGAACATGTTAGCCGGTGTGGGGAAGTTGGGCCGAATGGCCTGTTTCCACTCTGTATCATTCTATGGCTCTATGAGTCTATGCATGAATTGCTATCGGAATTAAGTATCTGTGCTCTCTGAAGGCAGATTTCCCGTGCATTGGGAATGTTGCGGTGATCGGAATCGAACCCCGACCACCTGCTCGGGATGCAACTGGTGCGGCACCGTTGCCGATTGATGAAAGGAGACGCACAAATAGCACAGTGTTTCCCCCGGAGCGGGAGCCGGAATAATGACAATCTGATGCAAAAACTCAGGAAACATAAAATCGGAAAATATGCGAGGATTTCTCACGGAATGATATCGCGCGTCCGGACGCCGTGAGACGAGCGGTCCGCGGTCTGTCGAGGGAAGTGTTCGGTTTCATCAAGAAATGCACGTGACGGCTGTTTTTCAATAGAGACATTTAGGTCTCGTCCTAATCAGAAGCCTTGGATGAAAAGGGAGATTCACACTTGGTTAATGTCCTGATCTAAGGCTTTGAAGCAAGATGACCCTGAACGGAACACGAAGGACAAGTGTGATCTCCACAAGTCAAACAGGGATAAGAGGATTCCAAATCAGGCTGGGAGCTCAATTCAAGCAAGCGGATGCCTGGCGACTGCATTGGCTCTGATGACCACCACGGTTTACGAGCCGAACAATGTATCGTTGGATAACCCGCTTTGAACAGGAAAACACTGTTTCATCAATGCGTATTTACCCACCACTCGATGGTTCTGTCTAATAGATCCCGATGGCAGAGATCATAAAGCATGGAGACATATAGCGCGGAAACAGGCCGTGCCGCCCAACATCCACGTGTCGATTAAAATGGACCATCTGATCTAATTCGGGTTGCCTACATCCCCGAAAACCTTTCCAAACCGTGTACCCGTCCAAATGTCCTTCACATTGTGTGTGCCTCGGCATGTTTCTGGGCAGGTCGTTTCACATTTCCTCAACCCTCTGAATGAAATAGTTGCCCCTCACGTTTATATTAAACATTAACACCTCTCACCTTAAACCCATGTCCTATCGTGCTTGATTTTCCTACCCTGTTAAATAGACTGTGCATTCACTCCATTTATTCCACTCATACCCTTTTCGCCTGTAGAGGTCACCTCTCGGGCCCCGGTGCTCCTAGGCATAAAGTCCAAACCTGTCCAACCAAGCCCTATAGCCCAGGCCCTCGAGTGCTGGCAACATTTTCATCAATCAAGCATGATGGCATCTTTTACGAAGATCAATTCCCGGTGAGCGGTCGGTCCGAACGAACCATCTGGCCCGGTTTTGAAATCGTCCGCCTTTCAACGTATTCGCCGCCATCTGTAAACATTGGTTTGGTGTCAGTTGCAAACATACTAACTATGGGCGCACAGGTAGAGTTGCTGCCTGACAACGCTTGCAGCTGAAGACCCGGGTTCGATTCCGACTACGGTGCTGTCTGTTCGCAGTTCGTACGTTCCCCCGTGAGTTTTCCCCGAGATTGATGGTTTCCTTCCACACTCCAAAGACCTACAGGCTTGTAGGTTAAATGGCTTGGTATGAGCCAAGTGCATGTAGGATTGAGTTAATATGCGGGGATCGCTGGTTAGAGCGGACTCGATGGGCCGAAGGGCCTGTTTCCGCGCTGTAAGTTTAGACTTTGGCAAAGGAGAGTGATCAGCAGGAGGATAAAACAAATATCTTCCACCGACCCAGAAAAAAAGTTTCCTATCAAAAGGGAATAAAGATACTAAACCTGGAATCTTGAATCTTGGAGGAACTCAGCTGGTCAAGCAGGTCTGTGAAAGCAACAGGTCTAATTCGACGTTTCGGCCCTACTCCCAGTGAGGTCGAGCACAAGGAGCTGATTTATTATAAAACAGGTAAAGGTTTCACTGGGATTGTCAGGGAGAACATGGGATGAGCTGTGTAGCATAGCGTATGACTGAGGGTCGGAATGAGATCTTCCGTCTATCTGTTCTGGAGGACAGGAAAAAGGTCCTGACGGAACAAATGGGAAGTGAGGAGAAAGATTCCACAGAGAGAAATGGACAGAGGGAGGGTGGTGAACAGACTGACGACACTGGATGCGAACATATTGTCTGGATGTTGAGGTCTGCTCTAGTTAATTGTGGAAAGCTGCAATATGAGTGCAGAAAAACGCACTAATGCTAATATAAGAAAATAACTGCAGATACTGGTACAAATCGAAGGTATTTATTCACAAAGTGCTGGAGTAACTCAGTAGTTCGGGCAGCATCTCGGGAGGGAAGGAATGGGTGACGTTTCGGGTCGAGACCCTTCTTCAGACCCTTCACTAATGCTAATGGTATGTTGGCCTTCATAACGAGAGGATTTGAGTATAGGAGTAAAGAGGCCATTCTGCAGTGGTACCGGGACCTGGTGAGATCACAGGTGGAGTATTGTGTGCAGTTTTGGTCTCCTAAATTGTGGAAGGACATCCTTGCTATTGTGGTAGGTCCGGAGGATAATCCCCGGAATGGCGAAACTGACATATGGGGAAAGTTTGTAAAGATTGGGCTTGTCTTCACTGGAATTCAGTAGTAGCTGGCTGCACTGATAACTAGATGGCTGGATAACCAGTGAGCTACATTTCTAGCCAATAGGATGGACAGCCAGAGAGCATATTAGCTGTCTAGATAGAAACATAGTTTGCTACCTGGGTAGCTAGCTACCGGCATTGCATAACTTGAAAGCTAGAAAGCTGGATGTGTAGATAGCTGAATAACTAGATTGCAAGATCGCTAGCTAGAGATATAGGCAGCTCTCTGTGGGGTGCGCTCTCTCTCTCTCGCGAGGCCCACAGAGGGAGATCTAGTCATATCTAGGTTTGTAGATAGCTACCTTGCAACCTAAATTGACAGATAGATCGCTCACGCCGGCTATATATATATATGGCTGGATGCCGAGATGGCTAAATGGCTTTCTGGCTAGATGGTTGGAAGGCTAGCTGGCTACTTGGGAAATTGTTCAGCTTGGAAGCTGGCTCGCTGGGTAGATGGCGAGCTGAATAAAGCCAGATGGCTGGATGGGCAGATGGCGAGGAGGCTTGATGAGTAGATGGTTAGAAAGCTTGATGGCCAGCTGGCTAGATAGCTAGATAGCTTAGCAGCTAGCTAGATAGATAGATAGATGACTACATGGCTAAATGGCTTGATAGCTAGGTAGCAATAGGTGGTAGGTAGATAGCTAGATAGCCAGTTTAAGAAACAAATAGCTAGATTCATTGCTACAGAGATAAATGGTTAGATAGCTCTATAATTAAATCACTAGATAGCTCGCTACTGCTAGCTAGATAGCTGGATAGCTAGATAGGTGGATTGCTAGCCAACAGGATAGATAACTAGGTAGATAGCTAAATATATAGTAAGCTAGATAATAAGGTAGCTCGCTTGGTAAATTCCTACAAGACTAAATAGCTATATAGCTAGGTGGATAGCTAGATAGGGAGATAGATAGACAGATAGACAGATAGATAGATAGCTAGTTAGTCTGTTAGCTATAGAGCTAACAGCTGGATGAATAGTCAAATTGATAGGTAGCAGGCTCCCTACATAGGTGGATAGCTGTTTAGCTAGTTAGCATGACAGCTAGGAAGCTGGATATAAAGTTATATAGATTGATTACCAGCGGGAAAGAGCCAGATAGCGTGTTAGCTTTCTAGATAGCCAAATACATGCATTGCTAGATAGCTTGAACGCTAGACAGATGGATGGTGTGATAGCCGAATCTCTGCATAGCAAAAATAGTTAGCTAGTTGCGTAGGCAGCTCTTTGTGGAGGGCGGTCTCTCGCTCGCTCGCTCTCGGGGGGGGGTGAAAGGGAAAACGAGAGAGACCCGTTTCGATCTAGCTAAATAGCTCATTAATCGCTATAACTCTCTCTTGCGATCTGGCTCGTGAGCTGTCTACTGGTATAGCTGGCTAGATGCCTAGTTCACCGGCCTTCTAGCAAAGCTTCATCAAGCTAAACCGCTATCTGGCCGCCAAAGCTGTTGGCTAACAATCTAGTTATCTAGTTATCTATCTCTCTAGCCCTCAGGCACGTTAGTGACCTAGCTATGTTGCTACCAAAATAGTTAGCTCTTTACCTATCAATCAAGCTATCTCGAGAACTGGATTGCTAGCCAGCAGGATAGACTGCCAGACAGCGTGTGAGCTATCTCGATAGCAAGATAGCGAACTACCTAGATAGCTATCTACATGCAATGCTAGACAGCTAGAAAGCTGGATATCTGTATATCAGCTATCAGCGAGATAGCTGGAGATATTGATAGTAAATAGGTAGCTCTCTATCTAGGCAGCTATTTGGGGGGTGCGCTCTCTCTCTTTCTCATCCTCTGTGGCCCTCGTGAGAGAGGGAGATCTTTTTGAGTGGGAACGATAGGTGAGCCATGATAGAATGCAGGAGTGGACTCGATGGGCCTTGGTGCAATAACTCTGCTGCTATGACTTTTGTACCCAGTGCACTGCAGCATCCTCACACTGCGCACCCCAGTGGATGTACAGTAGCAATAGACTGTCACATCGCTCTCCCGTGGATGAACATCAGCAGCACACTGCAACATCCACACACAGCGCACCCCAGTGGATGTACAATGGCAATATACTGTCATGGCGCCCTCCCCTGGATGAACATCAGCAGCACACTGCAACATCCACACACAACGCACCTCAGTGCATGTACAATAGCAATATACTGTCATGGCGCCCTCCCCTGGATGAACATCAGCAGCACACGGCAACATCCACACACAGCGCACCTCAGTGCATGTACAGTGGGAATATACTGTCACAGCGCCCTCCCGTGGATGAACATCAGCAGTACACTGCAACATCGAGGCACAACAGCCCTCACTGTCTGTACAATATAAGTGCATCGCAGCATCAGCATTGCTTATGATGAACCTTGTGTTCCCAATGCGAAACACGCAAATCGTGGTAGTACGTTTAGAGTAATAAATAAGGCACGTAGAATGCTTGCTATATTTGACCGAGTCATTGAATATGAGTCAGATGTCAATATTCAACTTTAGAGAACTTTACTTCGGCCGCTTTTGCAGCATTGTGTACAGTTATGTTCGCTCTCGTACACGATGGATATGGGCGCTTCGGAAATCGTGTTCAAGACGTTTACAAGAACATCGCCTGGAGCGTATGAACAACCAGACGTTGGACTGGTTCATCGGAGTTCGGGCAGTAACCTGCTAGATCGATAGCAAATTATGAGAGGCAAAGATATGGTAAACAGTCAGAACATTCCTCTCAAGATGGAAATATCAAGTATTGAAGGCCACCCCTTTATGGTGAAAGGGATGAAGTTTAAACGAGGGGTGCAGGGAAAGCAAGGGGCATTAAGTGCATCGAACGCAATACCGCAGGTGGGCATTGGGTGATAAGGAATAGGAGTAGAATTAGACCATTCGGCCAATCGTCTTATCCGCCAATCTTTTTCCCTCCAAACCCCATTCTCCTGCCTTCTCCCCATAACTTCTGATACCGGTATTAATCAAGAATCCACAAATTCATCATTTTCTGACTAAATAAATTTCTGATCATCTTCAAAAGTGAACGTAGATTAATTCTGAGGAAATGATCTGTTGTCCGAGACGCTCCCACAAGTGGAAACATACTTTACACATCCACTGGATCTAAACCATTCACATATCTGTATGTTTCAATGAGGTCCACCCTCATACTTCTAAACTCCGAGTGCAAGCCGGGAGCCGACAAACGCTCGCCATAAGTTAACTTATTGCTGGGATCATTCTTGTAAACCTCCTCTGGAACCTCTCCAGAGCCAGCACACCTTTCCTCTGATATGGTGCCCAGAATTGCTCACAATATTCCAAATGCGGCCTTCCCAGCGCCTTGTATAGCCTCAACATTACATCTGTGTTTCTGTATGCAAGTCCTCTTGAAATAAATGCAAGCAATGAGTTTGCTTCCATTAGACAATAGACAATAGACAATAGACAATAGGTGCAAGAGTAGGCCATTCGGACCTTCGAGCCAGCACCACCATTCCATGTGATCATGGCTGA
>NW_027601284.1:529986-537423 GCF_053455715.1 Rhinoraja longicauda
CTAGCTTTCCTTTCTTTTTCTTTCCATATCTTTTTCCATCTCCCTTATCTCTATCTCTAAGCGCTTTATGGATGCCTCTATTTCCCTTCTACACTCCCTTGTTCTTTCCCCATCACTTTCTAATTCTGCTTCATTCTCACAGTTTTGCTCTCTCTCTGCTGCCTGCTGATTACTTGCCTGTGATTCTGTGTTGCTGCCTCCCTCATACTCCTCATTTGCTGCCTGACAGGTCCCATAAATCTTTCTGTCCCTGAGGTCCTGCAGCCTTTTTATGTCTGCTTCCAGTTCCCGTGCTTCTTGCTTCATCCTTTCCTTTTCTCGCTGCCCCCTTCTCTGTCGATATTCCCTTATGTCTTGCCCATCGTTCCAAGTTGTGACTTCTCCCTCTATCTCCACTATTCCCTTTTACCAAAGGGCACTGCTTTGTTCCGTCCTGGTCGGAATAGGGAGTGGGTAATTCCCAGGGTCCCATAGGCTGGGGTACAGAGTTGATTTTTTCTCCTGAAGCTCCTGACTTTCATGCTGTTTTTCAGGTTTTTCACCCTTGTTTGGGGTGCTATTCTTTTCCTGGTATGCTTTTCTCAGCCTTTCTCCTTCTATTCTAAACAATTTAAGTACGTCTAGTTCTTTTTCCTTTTTTTACTCGGGTTTCTGATTTATCCTTAGGCTTATAGTTCTGAATCAACACTCCCATTTCATCACACATATTTATATCAAAATATAAATATATCGCAATTTATATCAAAATTTATATCATATTTATATCATTCCGTGGGCCATTTCGTAACCAATTTTTTCGTCCTTTTTTCCATTTCTCAGAGTGTTTTTTTAATATCCTCTTTGGATACGGGGAACTTCCTACTTAGTAGTTCAACTGCAGTTATTTTATTCATTGTATTGGTCTTATGTTAGTGCACTTGGTCAGTCATCTTTATACAGTCCTTGTTCTCACTCCGTTCCGTCTCTATAGTCACTGTGCTACCTATTACGCTATTTCTATCTTTTATAGTTCTACTATATTCCTTTAATATTTATTCCGAGGCATCTGCAAGCCTGTGATTCTTGCGATTCTTTCAAGATTTATTCTTCGTTTCCCCCCACTAATTAGGTGGCCCAGGTACTTCACCTCTTGTTCCACAAATTGGATTTTAGTAAACGTACCTGGGGAACCCAACAGCCTGCATAACAACTTTCCTCCAGATTAGGGGAAGCTTTTGAATTTTTGAATTTTTGAACTTTTGAATTGCCGTACCCAATCCTCATCGGAGCCCAGTCGTGGCCACCAGACTGAACTCCCTTTTATTGGTTCCATTGGTCAATCAAAATAACAGAATTTAATCATAATCTCCTTATTTTTATCCCCAGTGCCTCCCTCTCCCCAGAGTTGTAACATTCGCCCCAACGGACTATCGGGTGGAATGTTGGGACCTTCTTCCTTTGGTCCCTTTCCCTTGGTACATTTTTATCCCCTGGGTCATTATTTTTAACACAAGAATTACCCATCCTCCCTGTCCGACTTATCCCATCCGACAGTATCCTCCCTGTCCGACTTATCCCGTCCGACAGTATTCCCCTGTCCGACTTATCCCGTCCGACAGTATCCCCCTGTCCGACTTATCCCGTCCGACAGTATCCCCCTGTCCGACTTATCCCGTCCGACAGTATTCCCCTGTCCGACTTATCCCGTCCGACAGTATCCTCCCTGTCCGACTTATCCCGTCCGACAGTATCCTCCCTGTCCGACTTATCCCGTCCGACAGTATTCCACTGTCCGACTTATCCCGTCCGACAGTATTCCTCCCTGTCCGACTTATCCCGTCCGACAGTATCCCTGTCCGACTGTTCCTGTCTGACAGAACCCGCATTCGCCCAAAAGGACTATCAGGCGGAATGCTGGGGTTGGGCTTACCGCCCTACCCCTCCCGATCAGAACTCCCCTCCCGATCTGTTATCCTCCCGATCAGAACTCCCCTCCCGATCTGTTATCCTCCCTGTCTGACTTTTCCCGTCCGACAGAACCCAATCGCCCGAATAATACTTAATAGTCAATTTTCTTACCCGGGTCCAGTGCACAGGAATTGCTCGATTGATCCCGATCAGAGTTTCCCTCCGATCCCCTGTCCGACTGTTCCTGTCGGCAGAACTCCGGATACCGGATTCCCTCTTGTGTCCACGAGTCTCCTGTCCAGATATCACTCGCTCAAACCGCTGATGGCAAGCAAGGAGATCAGGGACTGCTGAAATCAGCAGGGTGCACCTTCCCTTCCTTTCGTGCCTCCGCCAAGCGGCCGGAGTGGCGATCCCGGACGAGCCCCCAAGCTTGTGAGATGTAAAATGTGAGTGCTCACAATCACGATGCCAGAGACAAAGTCGTGGAAACAAGAAATTTATTAACGGGTCTGCAGAACCGGGTGCCTCCCTAAACTGAGACACCCCGAGACAAAGACAGTGCCTTCTCTTTATACAGTACAACTTCGTTGAATCTCCCTCCCTTCTGCTGAATCCTCCTCCCCTTCGGGCTCCTTCCAATCAGAGCGCTGAGGTGCACAATCTTCTGTACCGCCCCCAGGTACCCCCCCAGATCATACATTGTATGTGCATGGCAATTGGCAGTTCCCCATTCAGGGGCGTATTTGCAATATTCATTTATCTAGTTGAGCAAGCGCAGTAGTTATCCACATGACCCTTAGTTACCTTCACAACCCATTTCAACCCATCCCTGCTGCTTTGACACTCTCCTAAATTTATGGCCCTTTGTCCAGTCTGCCTCTATCCCCGTACCACACTCTCAGTGCTCCAACGAACTCGGTGGTAGTTTAATCATCCAGCCTGTCTCTGTCTCTGACGGTTTAATAGCCCTGTCCCCGGCATCATGGTAGTTCAATCATCCAGCCTATCTCTACCCCCGGACAGTTTAATAGCCGTGTCCTTGGTAGAGTGGTTGTTCCAGTATCCTGTTTCTGGTGGTTTAATCATCCTGTTTCTCACAATATGAAGATAGACTGGATAGACTCGGCTTGTACTCGCTGGAATTTAGAAGATTGAGGGGAGAAACGTACAAAATTCTTAAGGGGTCGGACAGGCTAGATGCGGGAAGATTGTTCCCGATGTTGGGGAAGTCCAGAACCGGGGTCACAGTTTAAGGATAAAGGGGAAGTCTTTTAGGACCGAGATGAGAACTTTTTTTTCACACAGAGAGTGGGTACTGATTGAGAACGATCAGCCGCGATCACATTGAATGGCGGTGCGTACAGGCTCGAAGGGCCGAATGGCCTCCTCCTGCACCTATTGTGAGAGAGAGGAGGGGGAGAGAGAGATGGAAGGGGAGCCAGCAAGCAAGGACAAACATTGACACAAAGAAACAGTGAGCACATGTGGTGGCCATTTTGTTGAAATAAACAGTGAGCACATGTGGCCCTTCATAAGCCCACAACTTCCCCAAGGCTCAGCGATCCCACCAATTATCAATTAGCAGCCCGCCCGATGGGCGACATTGTCCACACCCAGTCTCCACCTCTTGCTATTAAAAGATATTTTATAAATTAAAGCTCGTAGCTTTTTGAGGTATAAAATATCTTTTTAATAACAAGATTAAATAGCTCTCCCCCTTCTCTTTCCCCTCCTCTCTCTCCCCCTCCTCTCTCTCCCCCTCCTCTCTCTCTCCCCCTCCTCTCTCTCCCCCTCCTCTCTCTCCCCCTCCTCTCTCTCACCCTCCTCTCTCTTCCCCTCCTCTCTCCCTCCCTCACTCCATCCCTCCCTCTCTCCCTCCCTCCCACTCTCTCCCCAAACAAAAAACTATGAGCTTTAATTTATAAAATATCTTTTAATAGCAAGAGGTGGATAGCCATCATGCCCCATCTACACTAGTCCCACCCGCCCACACCGTCCATCATGCCCCATCTACACTAGTCCCACCTGCCCACACTGACCAACATGCCCCATCTACACTAGTCCCACCTGCCCACACTGACCAACATGCCCCATCTACACTAGTCCCACCCGCCCACACCGTCCATCATGCCCCATCTACACTAGTCCCACCTGCCCACACTGACCAACATGCCCCATCTACACTAGTCCCACCTGCCCACACTGACCAACATGCCCCATCTACACTAGTCCCACCTGCCCACACCGTCCATCATGCCCCATCTACACTAGTCCCACCTGCCCACACTGACCAACATGCCCCATCTACACTAGTCCCACCTGCCCACACCGTCCATCATGCCCCATCTACACTAGTCCCACCTGCCCACACTGACCAACATGCCCCATCTACACCAGTCCCACCTGCCCACACCGGCCAACATGCCTGTTTATAATTTAAAGCTCGTAGCTTATTGATAAATTTATAAATTATAGCTCGCAGTTTTTTGATAAATTTATAAATCAAAGCTCGTAGCTTTTTCAGTTTGTTTGTGTGTGTGTGAATCTCTCTCTCTCTCTCTCCTCTCTCTCCCCTTCCCTCTCTCTCTCCCCCTCCTCTCTCTCCACCTCTTGCTATTAAAAGATATTTTATAAATGAAAGCTCGTAGCTTTTTGATAAATTTATACATTAAAGCTCGTAGCTTTTTGATAAATTTATTTTATTTGATAAATTCCACTGGAATTCTCTGCCAGTGGAACTCTCTGCCACAGAAGGTAGTTGAGGCCAGTTCATTGGCCATATTTAAGAGGGAGTTGGATGTGGCCCTTGTGGCTAAAGGGATCAGGGGGTATGGAGAGAAGGCAGGTACAGGATACTGAGCTGGATGATCAGCCATGATCATATTGAATGGCGGTGCGTACAGGCTCGAAGGGCCGAATGGCCTACTCCTGCACCTATTTTCTATGTTTCTGTTTCTATATATTAAAGCTCGTAGCTTTTTGAGTTTGTTTGTACGTGGGTGAATCTCTCTCTCTCCCCCTCTCTCTCCCTCCCTCCCCATCTCACACTCCCTCCCTCTCTCTCTCTCCCTCCCTCACTCCCTCCCTCCCTCCCTCCCTCCCTTTCTCAAACTCTCCAAAACTATATATTTTTTAAAAATCTCCACTTTATTCCAGAGCTCAGGGCTACACAATAGAAGCGATTATCAGATTGGAGTAACCAGACATGAAGGCAGCTTCGGCCCTTGTTTTACATTCACACCTCCGAGAATGTGTACTGCAAAAGCCAGCACAGACAGACAGACGAGTTGTTTGCAAAGATACCTGAGGACAGGGAATGTAGCTAGTTTTAAATCTGGGACAGAGAGTTTGAATCTGGCTATTGAACCTCCGGCAGAACTAATTATATCAGATTCAGACATTAAAGGATTTAAAGTTAATCAGGAAGATCACAAAATTACTTTATTTGCAGATGATGTCCTAATTTGTCTTACTAGACCATTGGAATCCTTAAGAAAATTATATTTCAGATTGGAAGAATACGGGAAAGTATCAGGATATAAAATTAATAAAGATAAAACTGAAATAATGCCTCTTTTTGAAGGCAATTATGACCAATGTAAAAGAGAAAGTCAGTTTAAATGGCAAAAAGAAGGCATTAAGTACTTAGCAGTTAAAGTAGATAATAAGTTAAATAATTTGTATAAATTAAATTATAAACCACTAATAAAAAAAACAGATGAGGACCTGAAGAAATGGATGAATCTTCCAATTACATTGCTAGGGAGAGTGAACTGTATTAAGATGAATATTTTCCCGAGGATACAGTATTTATTCCAAACACTGCCTATACCTTTGCCAAATAATTTTTTTCAAGAATTGAACAAAATTGTGAGGAATTTTCTTTGGAAAGGTAAAATGCCAAGAGTGTCTCTGGAAAAATTAACATGGAAATTTGAATTAGGAGGACTGCAATTACCAAATTTTAAAAATTATTATCTGGCAGCACAAATGAGTTTTATTTCATCCTTTTATCAAGAGGGTGGAAAAACAGCATGGGTTAAAATTGAAATGGATAAAATAAAAGTGTTATGTCCAGAAGAATTTATATATAAATGGAAAGCAAAGCTATTAGTTAAGGATAAAGAGTCACCTTTGCTAAAACATTTAATTAATACATTGTTGAAAACAGTTAAAGTTAATGATAAAAGATTTGTTTTAACAGCTAAAACTCCATTAGTAAAAAATAGATTATTGCCGTTTGCTTGGAATAATCAAATACTACAAGTCTGGGAACAGAAGGGTATTAAACATATAGGAGATTGCTATGAAGGAAATAACTTTTTGACATTTTCTCAATTGAGAAATAAATATCAAATTCCAGGGAATAGTATTTTTTTCTATTATCAATTACAATCTTTTTTAAGGGAAAAGTTAGGTCATTCAATGTCTCTATTTCAGATTAAAGGAATTGAATCCTTGATTCAGGGCAAGGGAATAAAAAAAATTATATCATCAATGTATAAATTATTACAAAAATCTAGTCCAAAGATAGGAATTCAAAAATCAAGACAAAGATGGGAAACAGATCTTAATATTATCATTGATGAACCAAGTTGGGAAAGACTGTGTTTAGATAGTATGAAAAATACTATTAATATGAGATATAGTTTAGTACAATATAATTTTTTACATCAACTATATTTACCCCCGAAAAAATTAAACAATTTAAAACCAAACTCATCTGAAATTTGTTTTAGATGCAACCAAGACGTGGGTACTTTTTACACTCCACATGGGCATGTCCGAAGGCAACTCCTTTTTGGAAAGACCTAAAACATTTTTTGGAACAATTGATGAATAAGATCATACCATTGGATTCAAGGTTGTTTTTATTGGGAGATACAAAAGGAATATTACCAAAGCTAATTTTAGATAAACATCAGGAAAGATTTCTCAAAATAGCAATAGCAATAGCAAAAAAATGTGTAGCGGTCACTTGGAAAGATCAAAATGAAATAAAATTTAAACGATGGTATGCAGAAATGTGTAGTTGTATCCCATTAGAAAAAGCTACTTATAATCTGAGAAATGGATATGACTTCTTCTTGAAGGTGTGGAACCCATTCATTTTAAAGCTAGGATTAAGAATTGGAAATATTTAAATTCAGGATTGTTTTGATACCTTTAATAAGAATTTAATAAGAAATTACCCGGAAGTGTCTCATTCTGGACTCCAGGTTTCTTTCTTTCTCTCTTTCTTTTTCTTTTTCTTTTTCCTTCTTTTTAACTGGGGGGGGTGGGGGGAAGAAGGGGGGGGTGGTGGGAGGGGAGATAATACAGAACAATACATGTATAATCGAACACTGAAAAAGTCTGGTCTACCCCAACAGCTGCTGACGACCTTCTACCGCTGCACCATAGAGAGCATCCTAACGCATGGCATCCCTGTGTGGTACCTCAGCTGCACGGAGGCAGAAAGGAAAGCTCTACAGCGGGTAGTCCATAGAGCTCAGAGGGCCATCGGAACACAGCTACCAGACTTGGAGGGCATCTACAACACACGAT
>NW_027601284.1:537923-555832 GCF_053455715.1 Rhinoraja longicauda
TCAGCGCTTCAGTGTCCGAGGAACTAAAAATAGAACTTCGCACAGCTCGCAACAGTTGGCAAATTGAATCTTTGATATAAAATGTTATTTTCAAGCAAGTGCGGTTGGTTTCTAAATTATGCCCAACCGTGGAAAAGCAATCAGAGGCCAGTTCACGACTCATCCCCGGCTGTCTTCCAGTCACACAATCCCACTCTATTTATAGTTATTGAGTCAAACAGCACGACGGAAAACCTTATGGAACAAGCTGACTATGCCACGAAATAGTTCAGTTAGCTTAGTTCAGTGGTACTGAAGGCTGATAACTCCTCAGCGCCTGATGGTCTGCATCACCGAGTATGGCTCTAGAAATCGTGGACGCATGGGTGATCATTTTCCAATGTTCAATAGACTCAGGATGAGTTCCTGTGGATTGGAGGGGAGCGAATGTTAACCCATTTTTCAAGAAAGGAGCGAGAGAGAGAATAACGGGGAATTATAGACCAGTTAGCCTGACATCGGTGGTGGGGAAGATGCCTGAGTGAAATATGAAATAAGTAATAACGGCGCATTTGGATAGCAGTAAACGGATTGGTTCAAGTCAGCGTGGATTTATGATGGGGAAATCCTGCTTGACTATCTTCTGATTTTTTTTGAGGATGTGACAAGTAAAATGGATGAAGAACCAGTGGATGTAGTGTATCTATGCGTTCAGGAAGGCTTTGGTAAGGTCCCACACGGAGATTGGTGAGCAAGATTAGAGCACATGGTATTGGAGGAAGGGTATTGACATGGATAGATAATTGGTTTGCAGATAGGAAGCAAAGAGTGGGAATAAATGGGTCCCTTTCAGAATGGCAGGCACTGGCGAATGGAGTGCCGCAAGGCTCGATGCAGGGGCGCAACTATTTACCATATATATTAATGATTTGGATGATGGAATTAGAAGTAACACTAGCAAGTTTGCAGATGACACAAAGCTGGGTGGAGGTGTGAACTGCGAAGAGGATGTTAGGAGATTGCAGGGTTACTTGGACAGGTTGAGTGAGTGGGCAGATGCAAAGCAGATGCAGTATAATATTGATAAATGTGGGGTTATCCACTTTGGCGGCGAAAACAAATAGGAAAATTATTATCTCAATGGTGTCAGATTCGGGAAAGGAAAGAACCAGGGGCCACTGTCTAAGAATAAAGGGGAGGCCATTTAAAACGGAGTTGCAAAAAAAAAATCACCCAGATATTTGTGACTTCGTGGAATTCTCTGCCACAGAAGACAGTGGAGGCCAATTCACTGGATGCATTTAAAAGTGAGTTGGACAGAGCTCTTGGAGCTAGTGGAATCAAGGGATACGGGGAGAAGGCAGGCACGGCTTACAGATTGTGGATGATCAGCCATGATCACAATGAATGGCGGTGCTGGCTCGAAGGGCCAAATGGCCACCTCCTGCACCTATTTATCTATGTTTCTATGTCTCTAATACCCGTTCACTATGTGTAGTCCATTTATTCGACCGGGGCAATTCACCGCAACCATTGTGTCGGCGGTCCACATACCACACAAAGCCAACATCAAGGTGGCAGCGGATGAATTGTACTCGGTCATGAACTCTCTTTAAGAACCAAACCCTATGGTACTGTTCATCATTTGCGATGAACTCAACCAATCTAGCCTCAGGAATGCACAGGTAACTAAAATCAACATCTCTCTCTCCCAGCCCATCCCCCTCGGCAGGGCTTAAGCACTCTGACCTACACGACCAGTAAGTATGCCTGCCGTTCCATTTGTCGCTATCGTTTGTCATCCGATCATTTATTGGTGGTGCTCCTGCTGGCTTTCAGAAAGATTTAAGAACGAAGCACCATCGAAAAGATCAACACAGCAGTGGTCTGAGGAGACCGGTGGTTTCCATTAGGTCTGACCTCAGTCGATGAAGTGGAACTCTTATTAAGCTATTTGCAGTTTTACCGAGCGAAGGCACAGTAATCGGTCCGATTGGATAAGCGTTGGGGAACATTGAGTCGTAATATGAAGGCGAATTATCAGGAAATCAACTCAATCGAAGACCGGGCTGCATACAAAGACTGTGGCAAAGCTCAATAATGATCAGTTAATGGACGACGAAACAAATCTGTCATCAAACAATACAAATCTTTCATTTCAAAAGAGAATACAGATGCTGTAATCTTGAATAAAGAGACATAACTCAGCGGGTCATGCAGCTTCCGTAGAAGCAGCTGACATGAGTTGAAGATTCGGGGCCATGAGACGGAGCAGAATGCATCAATGATTAGAAAGTTGGAAAGTAAATGATGGGGCCGATCAGTGACAACATGTGAATGTTCCTGTGTAGCGTAGTGCGTGGCTGGGGATCAGAGTGAAGATGTTCCGTCTGCCTGTACGGGAGGACTGGATGAAGCTCATGACGGAACAGATGGGGAGTGAAGAGAGAGGTTCCACTGAATGGAATAGACAGAGAGCGGGTGGTGAACAGAGTGGCGTCACTTGGTGTTAAATATTATCTGGGCATGTTGGGATCTGTCCTCGTCTGGGGTGGGAATCTGCAATAAAGGGATAAGGAAGATGCACTTCCGTTTACAGGGCAACGGCTCAGGAATGGAAATTCCATCCCCGATGCAAAGACGACCTCACAGTGAATAATAATTGCCTATGGGATCCATTTTACTCCAGAGCACCTTCCTGCATCATTTATAGGTTCAAGGTGAATGTGGAAAAGATTAGTAGGAACCTGGTGGGTAACTTTTTCACGCAAAGGATGGTGGATGTATGGAACAAACTGCCAGAGGAGGTCGTTGAGGCAGGGACTGTCCAAACATGTAAGAAGCAGTTAGACAAGTACATGGATCGGACAGATTTGGAGGCATATGGGCCAAACGCGGCCAGGTGGGAGTCGTGTAGCTGGAACATGTTGGCCGGTGTGGACAAGTTGGGCCGAATGGCCTGTTTCCACTCTGTATCATTCTATGACTATGAGTCTATGCATGAATTTCTATCAGAATTAAGTATCCGTATTAAACATTAACACCTCTCACCTTAAACCCATGCCCTATCGTGCTTGATTTTCCTACCCTGTTAAATAGACTGTGCATTCACTCAATTTATTCCCCTCATACCCATTTCGCCTGTAGAGGTCACCTCTCAGGCCCATGTGCTCCTGATTGATTACCTGCGGGAAAGACAGCCAGATAGCATGTTAGCTTTCTAGATAGCCAAATACCTGCATTGCTAGATAGCTTGAACGCTAGACAGATGGATATTGTGATAGTGTGATAGCTGGATCTCTGCATAGCAAAGATAGTAGCTAGTTGCGTAGGCAGCTCTGTGTGGAGTGCGGTCTCTCGCTCGCTCGCTCTCGGGGAGGGGGGTGAAAGTGAGAACGAGAGAGACCTATTTCGATCTAGCTAGATAGCTCATTAATCGCTATAAAACTTTCTTGCGATCTGGCTCGTGAGCTATCTACTGGTATAGATGGCTAGATGCCTAGCTCACTAGCCATCTAGCAAAGCTCCATCAAGCTGCCAGACAGCGTGTGACAGACAGCGTGTGAGCTATTTCGCTAGCAAGATAGCGAACTACCTAGATAGCTATCTACATGCAATGCTAGACAGCTAGAAAGCTGGATATCTGTATATCAGCTATCAGCGAGATAGCTGGAGATATTGATAGTAAATAGGTAGCTCTCTATCTAGGCAGCTATTTGAGGGGTGCGCTCTCTCTCTCTCATCCTCTGTGGGCCTCGTGAGAGAGGGAGATCTTGTTGAGTGGGAACGATAGGTGAACCATGATAGAATGCAGGAGTGGACTCGATGGGCATTGGTGCACTAACTCTGCTGCTATGGCATTTGTACCCAGTGTTCTTTTTTAACAGTGCAATGCAGCATCCTCACACTGCGCACCCAATGGATGTACAGTAGCAATAGACTGTCACATCGCTCTCCCGTGGATGAACATCAGCAGCACACTGCAACATCCACACACAGCGCACCCCAGTGGATGTACAGTGGGAATATACTGTCATGGCGCCCTCCCCTGGATGAACATCAGCAGCACACGGCAACATCCACACAGCGCAGCTCAGTGCATGTACAGTGGGAATATACTGTCACAGCGCCCTCCCGTGGATGAACATCAGCAGTACACTGTAACATCGAGGCACAACAGCCCTCACTGTCTGTACAATATAAGTGCATCGCAGCATCAGCATTGGTTATGATGAAACTTGAGTTCCCAATGCGAAACACGCAAATCGTGGTAGTACGTTTAGAGTAATAAATAAGCCACGTAGAATGCTTGCTACATTTGACCGAGTCATTGAATATGAGTCAGATGTCAATATTCAACTTTAGAGAACTTTACTTCGGCCGCTTTTGCAGTATTGTGTACAGTTATGTTCGCTCTCGTACACGAAGGATATGGGCGCTTCGGAAATCGTGTTCAAGACGTTTACAAGAACATCGCCTGGAGCGTATGAACAACCAGACGTTGGACTGATTCATCGGAGTTCGGGCAGTAACCTGATAGATCGATAGCAAATTATGAGAGGCAAAGATATGGTAAACAGTCAGAACATTCCTCTCAAGATGGAAATATCAAGCATTGAAGGCCACCCCTTTATGGTGAAAGGGATGAAGTTTAAACGAGGTGCGCAGGGAAAGCAAGGGGCAGTGTGTGCATCGAAGGTGGGCATTGGGTGATAAGGAATAGGAGTAGAATTAGAGAATTCGGCCAATCGTCTTATCCGCCAATCTTTTTCCCTCCAAACCCCATTCTCCTGCCTTCTCCCCATAACTCCTGATACCTGTATTAATCAAGAATCTTTCCGTCTACGTCTTTAAATATCCACTGACGTGACCTACACTGCATGTTGTGGCAAATAACTCCACAAATTCATCACCTTCTGACTAAATAAATTTCTGATCAACTTCAAAAGAGAACGTAGATTAATTCTGAGGAAATGATCTCTTGTCCGAGACGCTCCCACAAGTCGAAACTTTCCACATCCACTGGATCTAAACCATTCACAGATCTGTATGTTTCAATGAGGTCCACCCTCATACTTCTAAACTCCGAGTACAAGCCGGGAGCCGACAAACGCTCGCCATAAGTTAACTTATTGCTGGGATCATTCTTGTAAACCTCCTCTGGAACCTCTCCAGAGCCAGCACACCTTTCCTCTGATATGGTGCCCAGAATTGCTCACAATATTCCAAATGCGGCCTTCCCAGCGCCTTGTATAGCCTCAACATTACATCTGTGTTTCTGTATGCAAGTCCTCTTGAAATAAATGCAAGCAATGAGTTTGCTTCCTTTAGACAATAGACAATAGACAATAGACAATAGGTGCAGGAGCAGGCCATTCGGCCCTTCGAGCCAGCACCACAAATCCATGTGATCATGGCTGATCATTCTCACCGATTCAACTTGCAGATTAAAAAATTGGGAATCCTTAACCAGCACTCCCAAGTCCCTTTGCACTTCCGATTTATGGATTATTTCCCCACTTAGACAATAGTCTACGCCATTATTCCTACTACCAAATACTCCGCACTTTGCTACACTATATTCCATCTGCCACTTCTCTACCCATTCCCCCAACATGTCCAAGTCCTTCTGCGGAGTCCCTGCTTTCTCTAAACAACCTGCCCTTCCACCTCTTTTCGTAACATCCGCAAACGTGGCCACAAAGCCTTCAAACCCCTCGTCCAAATCATAATATAAATCGTGGAGTAGCGTACAAACACCGATCCTTGAAGATCTCCACTAGTTACTGTCAGCGAACTAGAAAAGAAATCCCTCTTTATTGCCACTCTTTGTCTTCTGCCATCCAGCCAACCAGTTATCCATGCTGGTATCGGCCCTTTGACCCCGTGGGCTCTCATCTTCCTACGCAGCCATCGTGCGACACCTTATCAAAGGCTTTCTGAAAATCAAAGTAAACAACATCTACTGTCTCTCCTTTAGCTGTCTTGCTATTTAATTCTTCAAATAATTCCAGCAAATTTATCAAACACGACCTTCCCTTCACAAAGCAATGCCATCTTATGCCTATTTCATCGTGCACTTATAAATACTCTGTCACACCATCCTGTATAACGGGTCCTAAAATCTTACCACCCACTCCAGTGGTGTTGGAGGCAGATACAATAGTGATATTTAAGACAAGTTCAGATTTTCAGGTAATGAAGGGATATGCATTGTGAGAAGGCAGGTAAGGTTGGTCGTCTCATGTTCGGCACAGCTATTATTAGCCGAAAGTCCTGCCGTGCCTTATACTTCGTGTAGGAAAGAAATGCAGATGCTGGTTTAAATCGAAGGTAGACACAAAATGCTGGTGTAACTCAACGAGACAGGCAGCGCCTATGGAGAGAAAGAATGGGTGACGTTTCGGGTCGAGACCCTTTAGACTGATGTCGGAGAGGTCGACGGGAAAGTGATAGAATGTTGTTGGAGACAGTGAGACTGGTGGGAGAACTGGGAAGGAGGAGGGATGGAGAGAGAGAGGGGAAGCAATGGCTAATTGAAGTTAGATAAGTCAATGTTCATATCGCTGGTATGTTAGCTGCCCAAGCGAAGTATGAGGTGCAGTTCCTCCAATTTGCGCTGGGCCTCACTCTGACAATGGAGGATGCCCAGGACACAAAGTTCACATTGGGAATGGGGGAGCGGGGGTGAGTTAAAGTGCAGAGCAACCGGGAGATCAGGTACGACTGTGTGGAGCTGTTCAGCGAAACGATCGTCGAGCTTGCGCTTGGTCTCGCCGATGTCACTCCATCAGTACTATCCCACAGTATACCGTTACACCAGTACTACCCCACAGTGCGTCACTCCATCAGTACTATCCCACAGTATACCGTTACACCAGTACTACCCTACAGTGCGTCACTCCATTTGTACTATCCCACAGTATACCGTTATACCAGTACTACCCTACAGTGCGTCACTCCATCAGTACTATCCAACAGTATACCATTACACCAGTACTACCCCACAGTGCGTCATTCCATCAGTACTATCCCACTGTATACCGTTACACCAGTACTACCCTACAGTGCGTCACTCCATCTGTACTATCCAACAGTATACCGTTACACCAGTACTACCCTACAGTGCGTCACTCCATCTGTACTATCCAACAGTATACCATTGCACCAGTACTACCCTACAGTGCGTCACTCCATCAGTACTACCGCAGAGTGTCACTACCAATTCCATCCCACATTATGTCATAACAATAGTACTACCGCATAGTGTGTCACTCCATCAGAACTACCCCAGAATGTGCCATTACTTCAACACTACCCTACGTTAGGTTACTCCATCAATACTACTTCACAGTCTGTCACTCCATCAGTACTACATGTTACTCCATTAGTCGTACCCAAGAGCGTGTCACTCTCATCAGTACAACCCCACAGTATGTCATTCCATCATTTCTTCCCGACGGTGTTTCACTGTGTCAGTACCAACTTAAGTATGTAATTTCATCAGTTCTACCCACAGTTTTTCACCCCTTCAATAATACCATCGAATGTGTCACTATATCAGTACTACCCCAAAATATACCAGTCCTTCACTACTACCCCACAGGATGCTAATCCATAAGTATTATCGCACAGCGTGTCACTCCATCAGTACTACCAAATCGTCGGCTACTTCATCATTACTGCATCACAACGTGTCATTCATTCGCTACTATCCCATAGAATGCCATTGCATCAGTACAAGCAAATGGATAGTCATTCCATCAGTACTATCCCACAGTTTGTCATTCGTTCAGTTCTCCCCCTCAATGTGTCACTCCATCAGAACTACCCTATAATGTGTCATTACATCAGTAGTATCCCATTTACTTTCACACCATTAATACTATCCCACAGTGTGCCACGACATCAGTACTACCATATCGTTTGTTCCTCCATCAGTACTACCGCACACTGTGTCATTCTATCAGTAATACACCAAAATGTTTTACTCCATCAGTGCCCGCCCACAGTTTGTCACTTCATTAGTACTACCCAAAAGTGTATTGCTCAACACTACCCCACTGGTTTTCTGTCCATCAATACAAGCCTGCAGTGTGTTAGACGATCATTACTACAACACACTATGTCACTCCATCAGTACAACCCCAGAGCGTGTCACTCATCGGTACTACCGCACTCTATACCATTCCATCAATACACACCCACAGTTTTTCAACATCAGTACCACCTTGTGTATTATTCCATTAGTACTACCACACAGGGTGTCACTCTATCAGTACTATCCAACGGTGTGTCACTCCATCGGTACTACACAATGAGTCATTCCATCAGTACTACCCCACAGTGCTTCAATCCACCAGTATTACTCTGGTATATGTCTATCCAACAGTACTACACCGCAGGGTGTCACACAATCAGTACTATTCCACAATATGTTATTGCGTCAGTACTGCCACATAGTGTGCCATTCCATCAGTACTACCTCAAAGTGTGTCACTCCACCAGCACTACCCACAGTGTGCCACTGTATCAGTAATAAAATATAGTTTGTTACTCCATCTGTACTAGTCTACACTGTGCCACTCCATCAGTGCCCCCCCATAGAGCATCGTACCATCAGGAATATCACTCAGGTTATCATTGCATCAGTACGTGTGTCACTCCATCAGAACAATCCATTATCACTCCATCAGTACTACCACGCAGCGTGTCACTCCATCAGTATTCCCCACAGTATGTCACTCCATCAGCCCTATCTCACTGTGTCACTCCATCAATAATTCCCCACAGTTTCACTCTATTAGTATTTCCCCACAATGCCTCACGCCATTAGCACTACCCGATGTTTATTATTCAATCAGGACTATCCCAGTGGGCCACTCCATAAGTGCTGCCATAAATTGTGTCATTCCATCAGTATTACCAAACAGTGTGTCACTGCGTTATTACTACACCACAGATTGTCATCACAATAGTACTACCGGTCAGTGTGTCACTCCGTCGGTGAAACCACACAGTGTCTCACTGCATCAATACAACTCCATATTGTTACACTACATCGGTACTACCCCACATCATATCACTCCAGTGCAACCCTACAACGTGTCACTCCATCAGTACTCTCCGCAGTTTAATCTTCCATCAGTACTCCCCAAAGTGTTTCACATCATCAGGACTACCTCATATCTGCCATTTCATCCGCATTACCCCACAGTGTGCTAACACATCGCTGCGACTCCATAGCGTGTAATTCCATCACTATTTCACCACAGTTTTTCATCGCAACAGTACTACCGCAGAGCGTGTCAGTCCGTCAGTATTACTGCGTCACTCCAACAGAATGTGCTATTACATCCGTGCTACCCCACAGTGTGTCATTCCATCAATACACCTCCACAGTACGTCATTACACCAGTACTACTCCACAGTGTTACACTCCATCAGTACAACACTGGAGCGTGTCACTCCATCAGTACTACCCTACAACATGTTATTCCATCAGTACAACACCACAGTGATGCACTCCATCAGTACTGCCTTAAGCTTGTTATTCCATTATGTACGACCACACGGACTCATTCAATTAGTATTACCCAACAATGTTACCCTCCATCTGTACTGCCCCACCGTCAGTCCTACTTCAGTGTGGAAGTCACAATGTGCAACCCGACAGTACCACCGAACATTGTGTCAATACATCAGTACTCGCCCACTGTGCGCCATTCTGTCCATACTGCCCCCAGTGTGTCATTCAATCAGCACTACACCGAAGTATGTCATTCCAACAGTACAACCGCGCAGTGTATCACTACATCAGTACTGCTCCACAGCGTGTCACTCCATCAGTTTTACCCCAAGGGGTGGGGTGATGGAGTGACAAATTGCGTGGTAGTACTGATGCAATGACATGAGTACTACCACGCAGTTTGTCAACCGTCTCATTCAACACCTTGTGCAGGGTCTCCTTCCAGAAAGCCAGTGCGGTTTCCGTGCTGGACGTGGAACTGTCGACATGATATTTGCTGCACGCCAACTCCAGGAAAAATGCCAAGAGCAGCACAGCGACCTGTTCGTGACCTTCGTCGATCTAACAAAGGCCTTCGACACTGCCAGCAGAGATGGCTTGTGGATAATGCAGAAGTTTGGCCGTCCCAGCAAGTTCATCACGATTGTCCGGCAGTTCCATGACTGCATGATGGTGAAAGTGCTAGATGATGGAGACTGAAGCCTTTCCAGTGACAAACGGCGTGAAGCAAGGTTGTGTTCTTGACCCTACACTCTTCATCATGGTCTTCTCTGCCATGCTGAACGATGCCTTCCATGACTGCCAGGATGGAATACACATCAGGTACAGGAACTGACAGCAGGCTGTTCAACCTCAGGCGCCTGCAAGCTGTTACAAAGGTGAAGGAGACCATCATCAGAGATTTCTTGTTTGCTGATGACTGCGCCCTCAACGCCAGCACAGAGCAGAAGATGCAGCATGAAATGGATTGCTTCTCACAGGCCTGTGACAACTTTGGTCTCTCCATTAGCACCAAAACGTCTGAAGTTATGTACTAGCCGCGCCTGGAAAGCCCTATCAGGAACCACACATCACGGTGAAGGGGCAGAATCTACAGGCAGTCGACAGCTTTACCTATCTGGGCAGTACACTCCCGCGAGTGGTGAACATTGACGCTGAGGTCAACAACAGAATGGCCAAGACCAACGCTGCCTTTGGGCGACTCCGTGGGAATGTTTGGGAGCGGAGAGGACTCAGCCTTACCACCAAGCTGAAGGTCTACCTTGCAGTGGTACTCACCACTCTTCTCTATGCCAGTGAGACCTGGACTGTCTACAGCAGACATGCCAAACAGCTCAACCACTTTCACTTGAGCTGCCTACGTAGACTCCTTCACCGTGGTGGCAGGACAAAATTCCCGACACAGGGATCTTGGAACTGGCCGGAATCCCCAGCGTCCACACCCTCCTACGGAAAGCCCAAGCCAGATGGGCAGGCCATGTCGTCAGAATGCCGGAAAGTCGACTGTCAAAACAGCTTTTGTATGGGGAACTGTGTGGGGAACTGTATGGAGAACTGTGTCGGGGCAAGCGCTCAGTAGGAGGACAGAAGAAACGGTTTAAGGACTGCCTCAAAGTGTCCCTCAAAGACTTGGACATCAACCTCAGCACTTGGGAGTCTCTTGCTCTGGACCGTCCAACCTGGCGTAGCAAGCTCACCACAGGAGCCCGTGCAGCAGAGAACAGACGCACTGCAGAGGCCCAGAGGAAATGCACCGCGCGCAAGGCCCGGGCTACCTCCACTTCCACTGTAGCAGCCATCCACTTGTGTCCTACGTGTGGGCGTGCCTTCCGGGCCCGGATTGGCCTCATCAGTCACTTCAGGACCCACAGTCACCAATCCTCCAACTGAAAGTGAAGTCATGGTCATCTTCGAACCCGAAGGACGAACAACAACAACAACACAGCGCATTGTGTCACTCCATCAGTACTACCCCCACATTGTATCACTCCATCAGTACTACTCCCACATTGTGTCACTCCATCAGTGCACTGCACAGTGTGTCACTCCATCAGTACTACCGCGCAGTGTGTCACTTCATCAACACAACTCCAAAGTGTGTCACACCATCTGTACCAACCCACAGTGTGTTAATCCACCATTACTACCATACATTTTGTCACTCCATCAGTTCCACTGCACAGTGTGTCACTCCATCAGTAATGCCCCACAGCGTGTCACGTCGTCACTAAAACCAACAGTATGCCATTACATCATTACAAACACACATGTTCACAGCCTCAAACACAGTCGAACACGCACACACACATACCCGCGCACGAAGACACATACAATCTCTCAAATGAAATCACAAACAATCAAATATACTCTCACACATCATCACATACAATCACACGTACACATGCCCTCACACTAACAGATATTCACACGCCCTAGCACGAAGATACACGCACTCATTTGCACATACGTACACAACAACACCTTCTCTGACAACACCATCATATACTCTCCCACACGCACACGCACACACACACACACACACACACACACACACACACACACACACACACACACACACACACACACACACACACACACACACACACACACTATCAAAGAATTACATACTCAAACACTCTGACAAACTCACATCCCACATATTCTCTCACATTCTCACAAACAGCCACACACACGCACAGACGCAAACACGGTCCTTCACAAACCCACATGCACTCTCCCACTCAGAGACACAGATACATTCAATCGCACTTGCATCCACACTTACTAATGCTCACACACTCACACGCACACTCACGCACTAGCACAGACAGACACACACACACAAATATAGGCACTATTACATGCTCTACCGCTCTCTCACACGCAGAACCGCATGCACACGTGCACAATTTGGGATTGAGTTTATCCTTGGATGTTCGCGTCGAGCAGCGCGGCGCAGCGTGGCCGGGAGTGTTCCCGGTGAGCAGGTCCAAGCCCTTCAGTCGGCCCGGTCGGCCCGGCTAGCCCACCGCGGATGGCGATGAGAACCGCGCCTCGGGAGCGAGGTGGGAGCCGCGAGGAACCGCAGAGAGCGAGGTGGACCGTCGGAGAGCGAGGAAGGCCGCCGAGAACGAAGGGGCGACCCGCGGTGCGGCGGCAGGCAGGAGAGAGAACTATCCGGCCAACGTTTGTAACTTTGTCGGCGTCAAAATGTGGCGACTCTTGTGTACCGCCTCGGTGAGGTCTTCTACATGATGTTACCGGGTTGTCTGCAAAACTAAGCATTTCACTCTACCTGGGTCCGTGATAATAAGGTATCAGTGAATCATTGAAATTCCCGCAACCGCATACACTAACGAATACACACACACACCGACTCATGTGCACAATCTCACACATTCACACTCGCATACACGTGCTAGCACACTCTTGCACGGACTCGCACACTCACACTGTCACACACAATCAATATCTAATGCGAGTCAGGCTACACCTCTGGAGAAATCTAGTTGAGTATGTCAGTTCAGTGCAGTTTATTGTCACGTGTACCGAGGTACCGTGAAAAGTCTGTTGCGTGCTGCCCAGTCAGTGGAAACAAAATACATCATTACAGTCGAGCCATTTACAGAGTATAGATACACGATAAGGGGATAACGTCCAGTGCGAGGTAAAGCCTGCAAAATCCGATGAGGATAGTCCGAGGATCAACAGAGGTAGATAGTAGTTCAGCACTGCTTTCTGGTTGTGGTGGGATGATTCCGTTGCCTGATAACAGCTGGGAAGACACTGTCCCTGAAACTGGAGGTGTGCATTTTCACACTTCTGTGCATTTTACCTGATGGGACAGAGGAGAAGCAGGAGTGGCAATGGTGCGACTCGTTCTTGATTATGCTGCTGGCCTTGCCGAGGAAGCGTGGTTTATAAATTGAGTCAATATATGGGAGGTTGCTTTCTGTGATGGTCTGGACAATTCGCAGCAATTTCTGGCGTTCTTGTATGGAGCTGTTCCCAAACCAAGCTGTGATGCATCTTGATAAAATACTTTCTATGGTGCATCTGTCGAAGTTGGTGAGAGTTGTAGAGGGCACGCTGAACTGGCTAAGCCTGCCAAGGACATGGATGGGTGAAGTTCGGTTCGAGACCCTTCTTCAGTCTGATTGTGGTGGGAAGCTGGAGAAGGCTGGAACAGCAGGACAAAGCGAGTTGAATGATGAGTGGGTGAATACCGTTTTAATAGTTAGGTGGTTGAGACCAGAGGTTAAAAGATAAAAGTTGCGAGATAATGATTGAGCAGGTTGGAATTATAAAGAGAGAGGAGGGAATATCGGTTGAAGATGGAGGTGGAGGGGATTAACAAGTGCGAGTCCGCGTGAAGGAAGAGATAGAGCGAGGGAAAAGCGTGAAGTTGCACGTTAGTTACCTGGCATTTGCTAATGTTCATACCATTAGGTTGCAAGGTTCCCAAGCGGACTATGAAGCGGCGTTCTTTCTGTTTTAATGTAACCTCTCTGGCGCTGGTGGAGGCCCAGGACAGAAAGGTCAGTGTCCGAGGGGTAGTTACAATGGCTTGCAACGGGGAGAAACGGCAAGCCTTAGCAGAACGAGGGTGAGTGTTCGACAAAACGGTCGCCGAGTCTCCATTTCACCACGCCGATGTAAAGGAGGCCATACCTGGAACACCACATGCAGTAGATGAGATTAGAGGAGGTGCAGGTGAACATCTGTCTCACCTGGAAGGGCTTCTCGAGCGTGAGGGAGGGGGTTTAGGGACAGCTGTTACATCCCATGGTGGCTAACCGTTTTAACTGCACTTGCCAAGAAAGGCTTTGGAAAGAGAAGTGATGGTAAGTGATGGAGAGGTGAGGAAATGGATAGAGAAATAGGTCGTACAAAGATAAAAGGGAGAGATAGGGGAGAAGACGAATGAAGAGGTGGAGGGAGAGTGAACGATCAAAGGGAGAGTGGGAAAAATGAGGAGAGAGGGGAGTTCAGAGCGAGTGGGTTGGCAAAAGGGGGAGAGGGAAGCATTAGAGAGATACAGGGAGAAGGAGCGAGAGATGCAGTAAGAGTGGGAGGGGAGAGAGGTTGGCAGAGAGCGGTCGGCACAGAGAGGGAGAATAGAGAGTGTAGGGGCGAGAATAACAGTTCAGAGAGAGAATAGCAGTAAAGATGGAGAGAGAGAGAAAGAGAGGAGGGAGAGATGTTGCATCATTCGCCGTGTGTTCTACTTTTAAGACAATTCTGAGACGGCAATGGTTCTGTTCACTGAGTGTCGTGAGTCTTTGGGTCGTTCCTCCTCAGAGGTGATGAAGGTAGAGAATGTTGTTGTCCCAAGGCAAAGCCAGATCCATTCCAGGCAAGCACGGACTAAATGCTTACTAGGGGTCGCCGGGAGTGTGGGGTTGAGGTTACAATCAGTTAAGCCGCGATCACATTGAGTGTTAAAACAGAGTGGACGGGCCATTTTAGTCTGATGTGATCTGTTGAACTAATTCATCACGCTGTGGACAAAGGCTGTCCAGTCCACCTTCAAACTGGGCACCAGAAGCCTTGAGACGGTCCCTTAAATTTGGGATTGCCTTGCTGAGTGAAGGAAATCAGATAAACAACACGAGGTGGAGAGTTGGACCAGATGGAGTTTGAACCAATATCCCCTTTGCTGGAAAAATGCCGCTCCCAATTTCCATCCCCCAGTATCGCCACAATTCCCAGTCTTTGGAGTTTCTCAATCAATTTCCTGAATAAATCACGACCTGTCTCAGCAGGGATTTCACTTGGCTGATGTCATCTGTTTGCGAATCATTTCAAAAGCTCTATTTTTAATTCTGTTGAAACTTCACTGTCCCGGTGGAGACGGAAAATGGTATAAAATCTCCGGGAATGTTCTGCCCCGGCATTTCATTCCGAGAGATTACCGGTAGTTCACGGGGACACGTCGCTGGTCAGAGAACATGTGGGAAAAGCTTCTGGAATATTACGCCGTGCAGAAAATCTTGTACGTGATCATTGCTGCCGTCGGAGTCCCTGGTAAGTGAACAGAACAATTCAAGATTTATAACTCCGTCCGTTAACCAGTGTTGACCTGATTCTGATCGTGTTACAATATTCCCAACTGATGATCGTTGTGTAAGAATGTGTAGATTATATCAATCCACTCAGTGAAATATTTTTGAATTAACGCTGTGATTTTTCTCATTTTCAGACAGCCGAAA
The DNA here is from genome assembly GCF_053455715.1 of Rhinoraja longicauda. Taxonomy (NCBI): domain Eukaryota; kingdom Metazoa; phylum Chordata; class Chondrichthyes; order Rajiformes; family Arhynchobatidae; genus Rhinoraja; species Rhinoraja longicauda. The sequence continues at coordinate 553,644 of NW_027601284.1, forward strand.
CTAACCCTCTCTTTCTCCCACTGCCAGCACCCACTAGAATGTTGTTCTTGCCTTCAGTGGGACCTTGCCCAGAGTTGTCCCAGTGCTCGGGACAGGCAGCTCTCCGGGACGGTGTGACTGGGAGAGGTTTACATTGTGAAGTTCACTGTGTCTGAGTTATTGATCAGAGTGAACACCCGCTCCTGTGGACACGTCTCGCTGTGGAGTCTGTCACAGTCGGATTCCTCCACCTGTTGGTCAATAATTGGATCGATCTCCTGAACCAGTGGCCGCGGATCTACCGGCGTGTGTTGTTACCGAACTGAGGAATGAATCCATTAACGGAGCCACTCTGCTGCCGGATCCTAAGTTGTCCCTGCCTTCCCTCTGGAACCCTCCTCGTCCCCATCAGATGCCGAGTTCCCAGAGCCCTGGTTAAACGCGGCCGGTCACGGTTAATTCTGTGAAACCGGCCCCATCAGAGACTGTGAACAGGGTTAACTGTAGACAGGACCATTCCGCCTATTGTAGCGGGCGGCTGCTCGTTCCCTCCCCGCCCTTTACCCCGCCCGTCGCCTTATCTCCTCTCCCCTGAAGCAGGCAGGTCGGGCACAGTCGGAGCCGGGTCTGACATTGTTAAACCTGCAGCCGCGCAACGACTCCAACACTCCTGATCTCCAGCTGAAAGTGGAGCCGGTGTTCAGCCCCGGAGACCGTGTTCAGTAATGCCCAGTGTCCGTCCCCTTCTCTTTCTGCAGTGAATTTAGTGGCGATTGTGATCCTGTCCCGGGGAAAGTGCGACCTCTCCACCTGCACCACTCGCTACCTGGTGGCCATGGCAGCGGCCGATCTACTCGCCCTGATCACCGCGGTCATTTTGACTTGGATCCGATCCCATTACTTTTATTGGAGTTTCCTGTCCATCACCCCTGTGTGCAGTGTTAACGATGTACTGAGGTTTGCAGCTACAGACTGTTCTGTCTGGTTCACCGTCACTTTCACCTTTGATCGCTTTGTCGCCATTTGTTGCCAGAAGCTGAAAACTAAATATTGCACCGGGAAAACTGCGGCTGCGGTTCTCGCAACAGCCGGCGTTCTGCTGTGTCTGAAAAACGTTCCCCGCTACTTCACAAATGAACCATGGATAATCATCGACAATGTCCCGTGGGGCTGTTACACGGTGGACAGTTATTACACTGACCCCGGGTGGGAGGCATTTGACTGGATCGACACGGCATTAACTCCGTTCCTCCCTTTCGCTGTGATACTGCTGCTCAACGCTCTGACAGTCCGGCACATTTTAGTGGCCAGTCGGGTCCGTCAGGGGCTGAGGGGTGAGAGCAAGGGGGAGAAGCGCAGTGACCCGGAGATGGAGAGCAGGAGGAGGTCTATGGTTTTACTCTTCACCATCTCCGGCAGCTTCATCCTCCTGTGGCTGACGCTGGTTGTAAACTTCGTCTATTATCAGATCACAGGGATTGGAAATGATCCGAATGATTCCCAATATATCTTTAACTTGGTCGGGTATTTGCTGAGGAATCTCAGCTGCTGCACCAACACATTTATTTACGCGGCGACACAGTCCAAGTTCAGGGAGCAGGTGAAGAGCGCGGTGAAATATCCGCTCACCTCAGCGCTGCGGCTCATTAATAAACCCCCGCCCTGAGCGCATCCCAGAGGGCGGCCGCAGTCTCTCCGCTCCGGGCTCCGGCTCCTCACATTCACCGCCGCATCTTCCAGCTGTCAGTCCCGGGCGGATGATCCCATCGCCGGCCCCGCTCCGGGACCCCCAGCCCCTCACATTCACCCAATCTCCCCCTTGCTCAAAGATGCAGATTAAGCGGGAAAAATAACACCATTGCCTGTCATATATATTGATCATTTTTAATGACAGTCCCTGATCATTGAAGTGTTTATTTCAGTTTCTACCCCTCATTCTCCCCCCACCCCCTCCGCACGGACCTGAGTTCGATATTGCTTCTTGCATCTTTAACCACTTAATCACACTTTACACTTTCTCATTGGTTTCCTTTAGTGAAACTGGCCTTTCACTGTCGGTTGTGGTCAGAATGGGGGGTTTGGAGCATAGCCTTCAGATCCCAGTATCTACTGATTTGGAAGCAACTCCGGACAATGAGGCAAGTTTATATCAGTTGTCCCTCTGTTCTGTGGATGGATGGATGGATGTTAGCACTGTCCCCCCCCTCTCC
>NW_027601284.1:556332-559500 GCF_053455715.1 Rhinoraja longicauda
CTACCAAATCGTCGGCTACTTCTTCATTACTGCATCACAACGTGTCATTCATTCGGTTCTATCCCATAGAATGCCATTGCATCAGTACAAGCAAGTGGATAGTCATTCCATCAGTACTATCCCACAGTGCGTCATTCGATCCGTTCTTCCCCTCAATGTGTCACTCCATCAGAACTACACTATAATGTGTCATTACATCAGTGCTGCCCCATTTAGTTTCACACCATTAATACTACCCGACAGTGTGCCACGACATCAGGACGATCATATCGTTTGTTCCTCCATCAGTATTACCGCACACTGTGTCACTCTATCAGTAATACACCAAAATGTTCCACTCCATCAGTTCCTGCCCACAGTTTGTCACTTCACTAGTATTACCCCAAAGTCTATTGCTCCATCTGCACTGCCCACATTGTGTCACTCCATCAATACTATCCCACTGGTGATCACTCCATCAATACAAGCCTACAGCGTGTTAGACGATCATTACTACAACACACTATATCACTCCATTAGTACAACCCCAGAGCGTGTCACTTCATTGGTACTACCGCACTATATACCATTCCATCAATACACACCCACAGTGTTTTGCAACATCAGTACCACCTTGTGTATTATTCCATTAGTATTACCACACAGGGTGTCACTCTATCAGTACTATTCAACGCTGTGTCACTCCATCAGTACTACACAATGAGTCCTTCCATCAGTACTACCCCACAGTGCTTCAATCCACCAGTATTACTCTGGTATATGTCTATCCAACTACACCGCAGGGTGTCACACAATCAGTACTATTCCACAATATGCTATTGCGTCAGTACTGCCACAAAAAGTGCCATTCCATCAGTACTACATCAAAGTGTGTCACTCCATCTGCACTACCCACAGTGTGCCACTGCATCAGTAATAAAATATCGTTTGTTACTCCATCTGTACTACCCTACACTGTACCACTCCATCAGTGCCTCCCCATAGAGCATCGCACCATCAGGAATATCACTCGGGCTATCATTGCATCAGTACGCGTGTCACTCCATCAGAACAATCCATTATCACTACATCAGTACTACCACGCAGCGTGTCACTCCATCAGTATTCCCCACAGTATGTCACTCCATCAGCCCTATCTCACTGTGTCACTCCATCAGTAATTCCCCACAGTTTCACTTTATTAGTATTTCTCCACCATGTCTCACTCCATTAGTACTACCCGATGTTTATCATTCAATCAGGACTATCCCAGTGGGTCACTCCATAAGTGCTGCCACACATTGTGTCATTCCATCAGTATTACCAAACAGTGTATCACTGCATTAGTACTACACCACAGTTTGTCATCACCATAGTACTACCGCTCAGTGTGTCACTCCGTCGGTGAAACCACACAGTGTCTCACTGCATCAATACAACTCCATGGTGTTACAGTCCATCAGCACTGCCCCCACATCATGTCACTCCAGTGCAACCCTAGAACGTGTCACTCCATCAGTACTCACAGCAGAATGTTCTTCCATCAGTACTCCCCAAAGTGTTTCACACCATCAGGACTACCTCAAATCTGCCATTCCATTCGCATTACCCCACACTGTGCTAACCCATCGCTGCGACTCCATAGTGTGTAATTCCATCACTATTTCACCACAGTTTTTCATCGCAACAGTACTACCGAAGAGCGTGTCAGTCCATCAGTATTACTGCGTCACTCCACAGAATGTGCTATTACATCCGTGCTACCCCACAGTGTGTCATTCCATCAATACACCTCCAAAGTACGTCATTACACCAGTACTACTCCACAGTGTTACACTCCATCAGTACAAAACTGGAGCGTGTTACTCCATCAGTACTACCCTACAATATGTTATTCCATCAGTACTACACCACAGTGATGCACTCCATCAGTAATGCCTTAAGCTTGTTATTCCATTATGTACAACCACACGGACTCATTCAATTAGTATTACCCAACAGTGTAACCCTCCATCTGTATTGCCCCACCGTCAGTCCTACTTCAGTGTGGAGGTCACAATGTGCAACCAGACAGTACCCCCGAACATTGTGTCAATACTTCAGTACTCGCCCACTGTGCGCCATTCTGTCCATACCACCCCCAGTGTGTCATTCAATCAGCACTACACCGAAGTATGTCACTCCATCAGTACAACCGCGCAGTGTGTCACCATCAGTACTGCTCCACAGCGTGTCACTCCATCAGTTTTACCCCAAGGGGTGGGGTGATGGAGTGACAAACTGCGTGGTAGTACTGATGCAATGACATGAGTACTACCACACAGTTTGTCACTCCGTCAGTACTACTTCAGTGTGGAACTACATCAGTACGACCCCAGGGTGTCAGTCCATCAATTCTACGCCACAGTGTGCCAGTTCCTCAGTACTACCTCACAATGTATCACTCCATTAGTCTATCCCACAGTGTTTCATCCATCAATTCTTCCCCACAGTATGTCATTACAACAGAACTACCTCACAATTTGTCACTAAAACAGTATTATTCCACTGTGTGTCACTTCGTCAGTACTACTCCACAGTTTGTCATAACAACAGCACTACTCATTGTGTCACTCCATCAGTATTACCCGCAGTGAGTTACTACATCAGTAGAGGCCCATGGTGTATCACTCCATCAGAACTACTGCAAAGTGTGTCACTTCATCAGTACTACTGCAGTGTGTCACTCCATCTGTACCAACCCACAGTGTGTTAATCCACAAGAACTGCATCAACTGGTGTTACTCCATCAGTACTACAGTGTAGTGCTGAAGTGTTCAAAGTAGGAGGCCCTGTCATGATGCAGAAGCTGACTGAACTCTTCCAGTCCATGTGGAATGAAGCGAAGGTCCCACAACAGCTGAAAGATGCCAGCATAGTCCACATCTACAAGAGGAAAGGCAACCGCCAGTCGTGCGACAATCATCGAGGCATCTCCCTCCTGTCCATAGCTGGGAAGATCTTGGCTCGTATCCTGCTCAACCGTCTCATTCAACACCTTGAGCACGGTCTCCTTCCAGAAAGCCAGTGTAGTTTCCGTGCTGGGCTTGGAACTGTCGACATGATATTTGCTGCACGCCAACTCCAGGAAAAATGCCAAGAGCAGCACAGCGACCTGTTCGTGACCTTCGTCGATCTGACAAAAGACTT
>NW_027601285.1:0-5026 GCF_053455715.1 Rhinoraja longicauda
TCTCCCCACAGTCCTCCCCGTCATTCTCCCCACAACCCCCCTCTCTCTCCTCACACTCCTCTCTCGCTCCCCACATTCATCCTGCCTACTCTATCTCCCCACTCCCTCTCTCTCCCCACACTATTCAATTCCTCTCCCCAAACCCCCTCCCTTCCCACCCTCCATCCCCTCCCTCCACTCCTCCCATTTCTCTCCCCACACACCTCCCTCCCTCTCCACGTTCCTCCCCTCTTCCTCCCCACACTCTTCACTCTCTTTCTCTCTGGATAAGCAGTGACATTATCAGTGTGGTCAGTGATGGGTCTGGATAAGCAGTGACATTATCAGTGTGGTCAGTGATGGGTCTGGATAAGCAGTGACACGATCTCATTAAATCTGCCCCCGATGTTTTACATTTGATATGATGTGAAATAAAGAATTCTTTCTTTTTTGTCTCTTCTGTTTTATTGTTTTTTCACTGAGAAATATACAAAACAGTACAACACCATCAACATGAATAAAATAAAATAAGAAAAACAACAAAATTAAATAAATAAATGAATTGATAACTAAATAAATAAAGGAGATAAATAGATAAATAAATACATTTGAACAAGACAGTGTGGTACACTTACCAAATAAAATATAAAAAAGTAACAATGATTGGTTATCTAGAGATATTTCAATATTCGCACAAACATACCATCTAGTTCTATACAACACAGTCTTCCAATATCTAGCTCGGCATTTATCCAGTTGGTGTCATGGCTGAAATAAACGATCCATTTTTCCCACATCTTCTCAAAGAATCCCTTCCTTTTAATTCAAATGTTCGATTCTAAAGGGGTTGAGGAAGGATATTCTTGCTATTGAGGGCGTGCAGCGTAGATTTACTAGGTTAATTCCCGGAATGGCGGGACTGTCATATGTTGAAAGACTGGAGCGACGAGGCTTGTATAAACTGGAATTTAGAAGGATGAGAGGGGATTTGATCGAAACATATAAGATTATTAAGGGGTCACAGTTTAAGAATAAAGGGTAGGCCATTTAGAGCGGAGATGATTAAAAACGTTTTCAGAGAGTTGTAAATCTGTGGAATTCTCTGCCTCAGATGGCAGTGGAGGTCAATTCTCTCAATGCATTCAAGAGAGAGCTAGATAGAGCTCTTAAGGATAGCGGAGTCAGGGGTATGGGGAGAAGGCAGGAACGGGGTACTGATTGAGAATGATCAGCCATGATCACATTGAATGGTGGTACTGGCTCGAACGGCCGAATGGCCTCCTCCTGCACCTATTGTCTATTGTTAACTCGTTCAATATCCATAATTAATCTGAACTTTAATGAGCACTAACTCCATCTTGCTGCTCTATCCACGCTGGTAAACACGGCAGCTGAAGATGCGTTAACTTATTATTTTCTTCTTAATTAACACAGGTTAGAAATGCTAATTAACTCTCTCCGGCATACATTTGAAAGAATAACACAAGTGCTGAAAATTAAAATGCAGCTTCAGATCTGAGAAACGGGGAGATGGGTAAATGTTCTGTGTACTTCGCCCAGTGGGGAATATTAGTTCCAGCCGGTGAACACTAGCTGTGGCTCTGTTCAATCTGCAGTTTATTTTGTGGTGAACTACTTCAGACCAGGTGACAGGTAGATGTGAATTCAAACCCACAGACCAGACAGTAAGGTCGGTCTGAGAGTAAATGACCAACTCATCCGTCTGGGCTGTCCACACAGCGGCACAGAGAAAGCTGCCACACACGCAGACTTCATTTATGTGCTTATTTATCAAGCAATTCAAGAGAGCATATCTCCCATCATGCAGTGCAAACCAGGCACTCGTAGAAACTGAAATAACCACTTCAATGATCAGGGACTGTTATTAAAAATGACCAATGTACGTGACAGGCAATTATAATGTTTTCTGCTTAATCTGCACCTTTGAGAAGAGTGGACATTTATTGATGTTAAATTCCTCTGATTTCAAAGCTCGAGTTCTGTGGTAATAAAATATCCAAGGGCTATTTAAAAGCAGTTTGTATGTTAGTGCTGTCCCTGACGCAAATTTCAGACAAAGGTTGCCATGTTTCATGGGGAGGGGTGATGCATTTTAGTTCATCTGAACTATTCCCATTTGCCGGCATATGGATCATCTCCCTCTAAACCATTCCCCTCATGTACCTGTCCAAATGTCTTAGTGTTCCCATTATGACGTTACCTATGACACTGTCCACCTCTATGAGGTCACTGCACTGCCTGCTGCGCTCAATGGAATAAAGTCCTGGCGAGCCCAACATTTCCCTGCAGCTCCGACCCTTGTTTTCTGGCAACGTCTTGAAATTATTTTCTGCACTCTTTACAAATTAGTGGCATATTTCCTAAACATGGTGACGTATCCAAGTGCGTCTTCAACAAAGTCTTGCCCAACTGAACATAACTTTCCAACTTTTAAATTTTATTCACTGGCTGATGAAGACAGTGGGAAAAAAACCTTCCCCACCGCCCTATCCCCCTGTTACGTCCCTTTTCTTGCAACTATGTACTTTTATTCTGAGTTCCCTCTGCTCTACAACACTACCCAGCTAACTACCATTCGCGGTGAAGATCATGCCCTGGCTGGTCTTCCCTAATTTAAAATCTCACACATCTGCAAGAAGCACCATTTGCCATTTCTCAGCCCACTTTCCAATTTGAAAAAGTTCCTGCTCTAATCCTTGCCAATCATTTTTCAATGCCTGTGATACCACCTAATTCAGTGTCAACTGCAAACTTATACATTAGTCCGTTACATTCTCAGGCAACTCATTGACACAGATGACAAACAACAATGAGCGCAGCACCAATCCCTGAGATAGACCACCACTCCTTGACCAATGAACGAAACTGTACCATATGCCTCTTTACAACTGTCCACTGCCGTTATCACATTCAGGGAGCTGTTTACCTGTATTGCAAGATACTTTTATACATCACTGATGTTAAGGGTCATGCCATTAATTATATAGTTTGAACTCACATTTGACGTCCCAAATTGCAACATCTCTCATTTGCTCAGAATAATTTGCATCTGTGATTTCCCCCACCCCTCCCATCTCTCTACTTGATCTATACGCCACTAAATACTGAGACAGCCTCCCTCACATTCCTCAACCCCAGAAATCTTGGTGTCATCCGCAAACTTACAAAACAACCCGTGTATATTCACGCCCAAGTCATTTATGTGTATCACAAACAGTAGAGGTCCCAGCACAGATCCCTGTGTATTACTACTGGTCACAGACCTCCAGCCTGAATATTGCCCTTCCACCACAACACTCTGCCTTCTATCATTCAGACAGTTCTGAATTCATGCGACCAAGTCACCGTTAATCCCGTGTGCCTTCACCTCCTGGATCGGTCTACCATGGGAGACTTTGTCAAAGGTCCGGATAAGATCAAGATCAAGATCAAGATAGCTTTATTTGTCATCCAATATTGGACGAAATTCGGTCACCCACAGTCCAACAATAAAAGCATTAAATAGGCATTCAAATTACACAACCCCAAAACCCCCAAAACACAGTCCAACAATAAAAGCAGTGATATTATCAGTGTGGTCAGTGATGGGTCTGGATAAGCAGTGACATTTTCAGTGTGGTCAGTGATGGGTCTGGATAAGCAGTGACATTATCAGTGTGGTCAGTGATGGGTCTGGATAAGCAGTGACATTATCAGTGTGGTCAGCGGTAGGTCTGGATAAGCAGTGACATCATCAGTGTGGGCAGTGATGGGTCTGGATAAGTAGTGACATTATCAGTGTGGTCAGTGATGGGTCTGGATAAGCAGTAACATTATCAGTGTGGTCAGTGATGGGTCTGGATAAGTAGTGACATTATCAGTGTGGTCAGTGATGGGTCTGGATAAGCAGTAACATTATCAGTAATTAATCTCATCTGTAATGAGCTCTCACGGCATCTTGTTGTTCTATCCACGTTGGCGGGTGCACACGTATTTATTTGTTATTTTCACTTTAATAGGCAGCGGTGATAATGAGTCGATAACTTTCTGCTGGATAAGATTGAAGGAATAACGCATTATGCGTCTCTCCCAACACTCCTCACTCTCTCTCTCTCTCTCTCTCCCTCTTTCCCTCCTCCCATTCTCTGTCCTCTCCCCACTTTTCCGATTCTGTTTTCCCACTTCCTCCCCTCTCCACACTCCTCCCCACTCTCTCCCCACACTCCCCTCTGTCTTGCCACACTCCGCGAATCTCTCTCCCCATACACATCCCCCTCTCTCTCCGCACCCTCTCTCCCCACTCTCCTACCACTCTCCATCCCCACACTCCTGCATTCTCCACACACTCACCACTCCTCCCATTCTTTCCCCCTCACTCCTCCCCCTCTCTCCCCCACGTGCCTCCCCATCTCTCTCCCCACGCACATCCCCCTCTCTGCCCTCACTCCTACCCCTTACATTCTCCCACACTCCCCCTACCTCTCCCCGTGCTCCACCGCACTCTCTCTCCCCATTCCACTCATTCCCACACTACTCCCCCTCTCTCCCCCATACACCTCCTCCACTCCCCAATCCTCCCCCTGTTTGTCATAAGGTCGTAACTGATAGTAGAATTAGAGAGGGGGAGAGAGAGGGAGCTTTGTGTGGGAGAGAGGGGGTATGGGGAGAGGGGGGAGGGGAGAGATGGAGGAGAGGGGGAGAGAGGACAGGAGAGGAGAGAGAGAGGTGGGTCTCCTCAGAGTGTTTCCCTTTGTGCGTCGATAAGGCCTTTAATGAACCGACTTGTTAGATGGAACCGCCTCTGAACTCCGAGCTGCTTTACTTTGTGTCTGTGCCTATCTGAGTAAAGTCAGACATAGGCTACAATCTCGCACAAAAAAAACCCCAGAATGTCCTCGTACACACAGTCGTGGGTTTATGGAACGGGCTGTCAGAGGCATTTACTAGTGCAACATTTAAGAAACATTTAGACATGTACGTGGATGGGATGGGTTGAGAGGGATATGGGGCAAACGCGGGAAGGTGGGACTGGGATAGAAGGGGCAAG
>NW_027601285.1:5526-36799 GCF_053455715.1 Rhinoraja longicauda
GGGGGGTGGGGGGGGGGGAAATGAGGGGTAGAAACTGAAATAAACACTTCAATGATCAGGGACTGTCATTAAAAATGATCAATATATATGACAGGCAATGGTGTTATTTTTTCTGCTTAATCTGCGTCTTTGATTGGGTGAATGTGAGGGGCTGGGGGTCCTGGAGCGGGGCCGGCGATGGGATCATCCGCCCGGGACTGACAGCTGGAAGATGCGGCGGTGAATGTGAGGAGCCGGAGCCCGGAGCGGAGAGACTGCGGCCGCCCTCTGGGATGCGCTCAGGGCGGGGGTTTATTAATGAGCCGCAGCGCTGAGGTGAGCGGATATTTCACCGCGCTCTTCACCTGCTCCCTGAACTTGGACTGGGTCGCCGCGTAAATAAATGTGTTAGTGCAGCAGCTGAGATTCCTCAGCAAAAACCCGACGTAGATAAAGATATACTGGGAATCATTCCCATCATTCCCAATCCCTGTGATCTGATAATAGACGAAGTTTACAACCAGCGTCAGCCACAGGAGGATGAAGCTGCCGGAGATGGTGAAGAGTAAAACCACAGACCTCCTCCTGCTCTCCATCTCCGGGTCACTGCGCTTCTCCCCCTTGCTCTGACCCCCTCAGCCCCTGACGGACCCGACTGGCCACTAAAATGTGCCGGACTGTCAGAGCGTTGAGCAGCAGGATCACAGCGAAAGGGAGGAGCGGAGTTAAAACCGTGTCGATCCAGTCAAATGCCACCCACCCGGGGTCAGTGTAATAACTGTCCACCGGGGCACAGCCCCACGGGACATTGTCGATGATTATCCAGGGTTCCCGTGTGAAGTAGCGGGGAACGTTTTTCAGACACAGCAGAACGCCGGCTGTTGCGAGAACCGCAGCCGCAGTTTTCCCGGTGCAATATTTAGTTTTCAGCTTCTGGCAACAAATGGCGACAAAGCGATCAAAGGTGAAAGTGACGGTGAACCAGACAGAACAGTCTGTAGCTGCAGTCCTCAGTACAGCGTTAACACTGCACACAGGGGTGATGGACAGGAAACTCCAATAAAAGTAAGGGTATCGGATCTGATACAAAATGACCTCGGTGATCAGGGTGAGTAGATCGGCCGCTGCCATGGCCACCAGGTAGCGAGTGGTGCAGGTGGAGAGGCCGCACTTTCCCCGGGACAGGATCACAATCGCCACTAAATTCACTGCGGAAAGAGAAGGGGAGCGGACACTGGGCATTACTGAACACGGTCTCCGGGGCTGAACACCGGCTCCACTTTCAGCTGGAGATCAGGAGTGTTGGAGTCGGTGCGCGGCTGCAGGTTTAACAATGTCAGACCCGGCTCCGACTGTGCCCGACCTGCCTGCTTCAGGGGAGAGGAGATAAGGCGACGGGCGGGGTAAAGGGCGGGGAGGGAACGAGCAGCCGCCCGCTACAATAGGCGGAATGGTCCTGTCTACAGTTAACCCCGCTCACAGTCTCTGATGGGGCCGGTTTCACAGACTTAACCGTGACCGGCCGCGTTTAACCAGGGCTCTGGGAACTCGGCATCTGATGGGGACGAGGAGGGTTCCAGAGGGAAGGCAGGGACAACTTAGGATCCCGGCAGCAGAGTGGCTCCGTTAATGGATTCATTCCTCAGTTCTGTAACAACAGACGCCGGTAGATCCGCGGCCACTGGTTCAGGAGATCGATCCAATTATTGACCAACATGTGGAGGAATCCGACTGTGACAGACTCCACAGCGAGACGTGTCCACAGGAGCGGGTGTTCACTCTGATCAATAACTCAGACACAGTGAACTTCACAATGTAAACCCCTCCCAGTCACACCGTCCCGGAGAGCTGCCTGTCCCGAGCACTGGGACAACTGTGGGCAAGGTCCCACTGAAGGCAAGAACAACATTCTAGTGTGTCCCGGCAGTGGGAGAAAGAGAGGGTTAGTTTCGGCTGTCTGAAAATGAGAAAAATCACATCGTTAATTCAAAAATATTTCACTGAGTGGATTGATATAATCTACACATTCTTACACAACGATCATCAGTTGGGAATATGGTAACACGATCAGAATCAGGTCAACACCGGTTAACGGACGGAGTTATAAATCTTGAATTGTTCTGTTCACTTACCAGGGACTCCAACGGCAGCAATGATCACGTACAAGATTTTCTGCACGGCGTAATATTCATTGAGCTTCTCACTGTGCATGTTCTCTGCCCAGCGACGTGTCCCCGTGAGCTACCGGTAATCTCTCGGAATGAAATGCCGGGGCAGAACATTCCCGGAGATTTTATACCATTTTCCGTCTCCACCGGGACAGTGAAGTTTCAACAGAATTAAAAATAGAGCTTTTGAAATGATTCGCAAACAGATGACATCAGCCAAGTGAAATCCCTGCTGAGACAGGTCGTGATTTATTCAGGGAATTGATTGAGAAACTCCAAAGACTGGGAATTGTGGCGATACTGGGGGATGGAAATTGGGAGCGGCATTTTTCCAGCAAAGGGGATATTGGTTCAAACTCCATCTGGTCCAACTCTCCGCCTCGTGTTGGTTATCTGATTTTCTTCACTCAGCAAGGCAATCCCAAATTTAAGGGACCGTCTCAATGCTTCTGGTGCCCAGTTTAAAGGTGGACTAGACAGCCTTTGTCAGCGTGATGAATTAGTTCAACAGATCACATCAGACTAAAATGGCCCGTCCACTCTGAGGAACGACCCAAAGACTCACGACACTCAGTGAACAGAACCATTGCCGCCTCAGAATTGTCTTAAAAGTAGAACACACGGCGAATGATGCAACATTTCTCCCTCCTCTCTTTCTCTCTCTCTCCATCTTTACTGCTATTCTCTCTCTGAACTGTTATTCTCGCCCCTACACTCTCTATTCTCCCTCTCTGTGCCGACCGCTCTCTGCCAACCTCTCTCCCCTCCCACTCTTACTGCATCTCTCCCTCCTTCTCCCTGTATCTCTCTAATGCTTCCCTCTCCCCCTTTTTGCCAACCCACTCGCTCTGAACTCCCCTCTCTCCTCATTTTTCCCACTCTCCCTTTGATCGTTCACTCTCCCTCCACCTCTTCTTTCGTCTTCTCCTCTATCTCTCCCTTTTATCTTTGTACGACCGATTTCTCTATCCATTTCCCCACCTCTCCATCACTTACCATCACTTCTCTTTCCAAAGCCTTTCTTGGCAAGTGCAGTTACAACGGTTAGCCACCATGGGATGTAACAGCTGTCCCTAAACCCCCTCCCTCACGCTCGAGAAGCCCTTCCAGGTGAGACAGATGTTCACCTGCACCTCCTCTAATCTCATCTACTGCATGTGGTGTTCCAGATATGGCCTCCTTTACATCGGCGTGGTGAAATGGAGACTCGGCGACCGTTTTTTGTCGAACACTTACCCTAGTTCTGCTAAGGCTTGCCGTATCTCCCCGTTGCAAGCCATTGTAACTCCCCCTCGGACACTGACCTTTCTGTCCTGGGCCTCCACCCGCGCCAGAGAGGTTACATTAAAACAGAAAGAACGCCGCTTCATAGTCCGCTTGGGAACCTTGCAACCTAATGGTATGAACATTAGCAAATGCCAGGTAACTAACGTGCAACTTCACGCTTTTCCCTCGCTCTATCTCTTCCTTCACGCGGACTCGCACTTGTTAATCCCCTCCACCTCCATCTTCAACCGATATTCCCTCCTCTCTCTTTATAATTCCAACCTGCTCAATCCTTATCTCGCAACTTTTATCTTTTAACCTCTGGTCTCAACCACCTAACTATTAAAACGGTATTCACCCACTCATCATTCAACTCGCTTTGTCCTGCTGTTCCAGCCTTCTCCAGCTTCCCACCACAATCAGTCTGAAGAAGGGTCTCGAACCGAACTTCACCCATCCATGTCCTTGGCAGGCTTAGCTAGTTCGGCGTGCCCTCTACAACTCTCACCAACTTCGACAGATGCAGCGTAGAAAGTATTTTATCAAGATGCATCACAGCTTGGTTTGGGAACAGCTCCATACAAGAACGCCAGAAATTGCTGCGAATTGTCCAGACCATCACACAAAGCAACCTCCCATATATTGACTCAATTTATAAACCACGCTTCCTCGGCAAGGCCAGCAGCATAATCAAGAACGAGTCGCACCATTGCCACTCCTGCTTCTCCTCTTTCCCATCAGGTAAAATGCACAGAAGTGTGAAAATGCACACCTCCAGTTTCAGGGACAGTGTCTTCCCAGCTGTTATCAGCCAACGGAATCATCCCACCACAACCAGAAAGCAATGCTGAACTACTATCTACCTCTTTGTTGATCCTCGGACTATCCTCGATCGGATTTTGCAGGCTTTACCTTGCACTGAACGTTATCCCCTTATCATGTATCTATACTCTGTAAATGGCTAGGTTGTAATGAAGTATTTTGTTTCCATTGACTGGGTAGCACGCAACAAAAGCCAACATTCCAATGGCTTTCTTCACTGCCTGCTGTATCTGCATGCTTCCTTTCAGTGACTGATGCACTAGGATACCCAGATCTCGTTGAACATCCCCTCTTCCTAACTTGACACCATTCAGATAATAATCTGCCTTTCTATTCTTACTTCCAAAGTGAATAACCTCACACTTATCTACATTAAACTGCATCTGCCATGTATCCGCCCACTCACACAACCTGTCCAAGTCACCCTGCAGCCTTATTGCATCTTCCTCACAATTCACACTACCCCCCAGCTTAGTATCATCTGCAAATTTGCTAATGGTACTTTTACTCCCTTCATCTAAGTCATTAATGTATATCGTAAATAGCTGGGGTCCCAGCACCGAACCTTGCGGTACCCCACTGGTCACGGCCTGCCATTCCGAAAGGGACCCATTTATCCCCACTCTTTGCTTTCTGTCTGTCAACCAAATTTCTATCCATGTCAGTACACTACCCCCAATACCATGTGCTCTAAATTTGCCCACTAATCTCCTATGTGGGACCTTGTCGAAGGCATTCTGAAAGTCGAGGTACACCACATCCACTGACTGTCCCCTGTCAATTTTCCCAGTTACATCCTCAAAAACCTCCAGTAGATTTGTCAAGCATGATTTCCCCTTCGTAAATCCATGCTGACTCGAAATGATCCTGTTACTGCTATCCAAATGCTCAGCAATTTCGTCTTTTATAATTGACTCCAGCATCTTCCCCACCACTGATGTCATATATCATATATATATACAGCCGGAAACAGGCCTTTTCGGCCCTCCAAGTCCGTGCCGCCCAGTGATCCCCGTACATTAACACTATCCTACACCCACTAGGGACAATTTTTACAATTTTTTTTACATTTACCCAGCCAATTAACCTACATACCTGTACGTCTTTGGAGTGTGGGAGGAAACCGAAGATCTCGGAGAAAACCCACGCAGGTCACGGGGAGAACGTACAAACTCCTTACAGTGCAGCACCCGTAGTCAGGATCGAACCTGAGTCTCCGGCGCTGCATTCGCTGTAAAGCAGCAACTCTACCGCTGCGCTACCGTGCCGTCCTAGACTAACTGGTATATAATTACCCCTTTTCACTCTCCCTCCTTTCTTAAAAAGTGGGATAACCTTTCACTTTTCAGAGAATGTGTTCGTGTGTAAGTGTGTGCGGCACGGTAGTGCGTGTGAATATCTGTTAGTGTGAGTGCATGTGTACGTGTGATTGTATGTGAGAATGTGTGAGAGTATATTTGATTCTTTGTGATTGCATTTGAGAGATTGTGTGTGTCTTCGTGCGCGGCTATGTGTGTGTGCGTGTTTGACTGTGTTTGAGGGTGTGAACATGTGTGTTTGTAATGATGTAATGGCATACTGTGGGTTTTAGTGACTACGTGACACGCTGTGGGGCATTACTGATGGAGTGACACACTGTGCAGTGGAACTGATGTGGTGACACAATGTATGGTAGATTAACACACTGTGGGTTGGTACAGATGCAGTGACACACTTTGAAGTTGTATTGATGAAGTCACACACTGCGCAGTAGTACTGATGGAGTGACACACTGTGCAGTGCACTGATGGAGTGACACAATGTAGGGTAGTACTGATGGAGTGACACAATGCGCTGTAGTACTGATGGAGTGACCCCAGTTGATGCAGTACGGGTGGATTAACATACTGTGGTTTGGTACAGATGGAGTGACACAATTTGCAGTAGTACCGATGAAGTGACACACTTTGCAGTTGTTCTGATGGAATGACACACAGTGGGGCACTACTGATGTAGTGACACACTGCGGGTAATACTCATGGAGTGGCACAACGTGTAGTACTGTTGTTATGACAAACTGCGGAGTAGTACTGACGGAGTGACACACAGTGGAATAGCACTGATTTAGTGACAAATTGTGAGGTCATTGCATCAGTACTACCACGCAGTTTGTCACTCCGTCAGTACTACTTCAGTGTGCAACTACATCCCGTGGGGTAACACTGATGTAGTGACACGCTGTGGTGCAGTACTGATGGAGTGACACACTGCGCGGTTGTACTGACGGAGTGAGATACTTCGGTGTAGTGCTGATTGAATGACACACTGGGAGTAGTGTGGACAGAATGGCGCACAGTGGGCTAATACTGAAGTATTGACCCAATCTTTGGTGGTACTGTCGGGTTGCACATTGTGGAATGGTAAGGACTGACGTGGGGTAGTACAGATGGAGAGTTGCACTGATGGGTAATACTAATTGAATGAGTCTGTGTGGTTGTACAAAATGGAATAACTAGCTTAAGGCAGTACTGATGGAATGCATCACTGTGGTGTAATACTGATGGAATAACATATTGTGGGGTAGTACTGATGGAGTGACACGCTCCAGTCTTGTACTGATGGAGTGTAACACTGTGGAGTAGGACTGGTGTAATGACGTACTGTGGAGGTGTATTGATGGAATGACACACTGGGGGTAGCACGGATGTAATAGCACATTCTGTTGGAGTGACGCAGTAATACTGATGGATTGACACGCTCTGCGGTAGTACTGTTGCGATGAAAAACTGTGGTGAAATAATGATGGAATTACACACTATGGATTCGCAGCGATGGATTAGCACACTGTTGGGTAATGCGGATGGAATGGCAGATTTGAGATAGTCCTGATGTTGTGAAACACTTTGGGGAGTACTGATGGAAGAACATACTGCGGGGAGCATTGATGGAGTGACACGTTCTAGGTTTGCACTGGAGTGACATGATGTTGTGCAGTGCTGATGGAGTGCAACACCATGGAGTTGTATTGATGCAGTGAGACACTGTGTGGTTTCACCGACGGAGTGACACACTGAGCGGTAGTACTATTGTGATGACAATCTGTGGTGTAGTACTAATGCTGTGACACACTGTTTGGTAATACTGATGGAATGACACAATTTGTGGCAGCACTTATGGAGTGACCCACTGGGATAGTCCTGATTGAATGATTAACATCGGGTAGTACTAATGGAGTGAGACATGGTGGAGAAATACTAATAGAGTGAAACTGTGGGGAATTACTGTTGGAGTGACAAAGTGAGGTAGGGCTGAAGGAGTGACATACTGTGGGGAATACTGATGGAGTGACACTGCGAGGAAGTACTGATCGGTTGACACTGTGGGGTAGTACTGATGGAGTGACACGCTTCGTGGTCTACTGATGGAGTGATAATCACTGGATTGTACTGATGGAGTGACACACGTTGGCGTAGTACTGATGCGACGATAACACGAGTAATATTACTGATGGTGCGATGCTCTATGGGGAGGCACTGATGAAGTGGCACAGTGTACGGTATTACAGATGGAGTAACAAGCTATATTTTATTACTGATGCAGTGGCACACTGTGGGTAGTGCTGTTGGAGTGACACACTTTGAGGTAGTACTGATGGAATGGCGCACTATGTGGCAGTACTGATGCAATAGCATATTATGGAATAGTACTGATTGAGTGACACCCTGCGGTGTAGCACTGTTGGATAGACATATACCAGAGTAATACTGGTGGATTGAAGCACTGTGGGGTAGTACTGATGGAAGAACTCATTGTATAGTACTGATGGAGTGACACACCGTTGGATAGTACTGATAGAGTGACACCCTGTGTGGTAGTACTTATGGAATAATACACAAGGTGCTACTGATGTTGAAAAACACTGTGGGTTTGTATTGATGCAATGGTATATCGTGCGGTAGTACCAATGAAGTGACACGCTCCGGGGTTGTACTGATGGAGTGGCATAGTGTGTTTTAGTAATAATCGTCTAACACACTGTATGCTTGTATTGATGGAGTGATGTCCAGTGGGGTAGTATTGATGGAGTGACACAATATGGGCAGTACAGATGGAGCAATGCACTTTGGGGTAGTACTAGTGAAGTGACAAACTGTGGGCAAGAACTGATGGAGTGGGACATTTTGGTGTATTACTGATAGAGTGACACAGTGTGCGGTAGTACTGATGGAGGAAGAAACGATATGGTCGTACTGATGTCGTGCCACACTGTCGGATAGTATTAATGATGTGAAACTAAATGGGGCAGTACTGATGTAATGACACATTATAGTGTAGTTCTGATGGAGTGACACTTTGAGGGGGAGAACTGATCGAATGACGCACTGTGGGATAGTACTGATGGAATGACTATCCATTTGTTAGTACTGATGCAATGGCATTCTATGGGATAGCACCGAATATTTCAGGTCCAGGATCCCGCATTAAGAGAGAGAGAGAGATACAAATTAGTCCAGTTTGCAGAAAAAAAGCGAAATAATTTGTACAACAAAGGGAATATTTAGCTTAGTTTAGAGATACAACGCGGAAACATGCACTTCGGCCCACAGAATCCGCACCGACCAACGATCCCCACACATTAACACACACTAAGGTCAATTTGCACTTATACAAAGACAATTAACCTGCAAACTTGTATGTCTTTGGAATGTACAATACAATACAATGCAACATATATCTTTATTATCATTGTACAGGAGTACAACAAGATTGGGAATGATGCAATGAATTAATTTGCTAAATTTATACAACCTAGTGAAACAAAATTTGAAACAGTTTTAAAACAGTATAAAGTTCAAGTAGGTCTGTGCCGGTTCACTGTGCGATGTGACCATCCGGCTCAGCAGGACAGGTTCATATCAGCTATGGCCCTGGGGATGACGCTGTTCCTGAGTCTGGAGGTGCGGGCGTAGAAGGCCTTGTATCGTCTGCCGATGGTAGAATTTCGAACAGACTATTGCAGGGGTGTGAGGAGTCTTTGTGAATGCTATCCGACAGTGTGCCACGACATCAGTGCTACCATATCGTTTGTTCCTCCGTCAGTACTACGTTGTGATGCAGTAATAATGGAATAACCGACGATGTGGTAGTACTGATGGAGTGACACGCTGTGCGATAATACTTAGGGATTAGCATCCTGTGGGGTAGTAGTGAAGGACTGGTATATTTTGGGGTAGTACTGATATAGTGACACATTCGATGGTATTATTGAAGGGGTGAAAAACTGTGGGTAGAACTGATGAATTTACATACTGAAGGTGGTACTGATAGAGTGAAACACGGTCGGGAAGAAATGATGGAATGACATACTGTGGGGTTGTACTGATGAGAGTGGCACGATCTTGGGTACGACTAATGGAGTAACATGTAGTACTGATGGAGTGACAGACTGTGAAGTAGTATTGATGGAGTAACCTAACGTAGGGTAGTGTTGAAGTAATGGCACATTCTGGGGTAGTTCTGATCGGGTGACATATTGTGCGGTAGTACTGTTGTCGTGACATAATGTGGGATGGAGTTGATGGAGTGACACTCTGCGGTAGTACTGATGGAGTGACGCACTGTAGGGTAGTACTGGTGTAATGGTATACTGTTGGATAGTACTGATGGAGTGACGCACTGTGGGGTAGTACTGGTATAACGGTATTGTAGATGGTTTATATGCAACCAATAACATAGTTACCTCAGTACCATTAACCCCGCCTAGTTAACATCAATCATAACGCCTTCCCTTCCTGGGTACAGTTCAGTAGAGGAACGTAGCCAGTGCTTGAAGATGTATGTAATACGCTGTGCTATCATTAAAAGATGTTGTACGCTTTAAGAGTTTGTGAAGTACTAATTTACATGGTGTCGGAAGTGGAAGACACTTGCGTCTCCTGTCTGTCGGGTTTTATTTCTTTTTTTTGATTTGTGCCTTTTTGTGCTTAATCTCTCTGACCATGGCGTCCTCTTGCAGAAAGCCCGCGCAGCTTGTCTTTGATGCTGACATTTCTGAGCGCTGGGACACGTTTGAGTTTGATTTCACCCACTTTGTCAACGTCGCACATCGCGCTGATCCTGACTCCCTTAAAGCCTCCCTCCTACTCAACCTTGTCGGACCTGATGCCATGAAGAGAGCCAGAACTTTCACCTATGCTCCAGCGGTCCTGGGCGACGACGACGTGGAGATTACCCCTGCAGAATCTGCCAGTGACCCCGCTTGCCTGCTACGTAAGTTCAGGGAGATTTGTGACCTGCCCTCGAACCGCATTCTGCAGAGGGCACGGTTCTTTACAAGAAAACAGTTGCCGGATGAACCTGTTGAATGTTTTATTGCTGATTTGCGTTATCTCGCCCAGCGGTGCCGTTTTGGTGACATGACGGAGCAGCTCACTAGAGACATTTTAGTAACTGGCATGCGTGACCAGCAGCTACGATGTGAGCTTCTAAGGGATCCGGATCTAACGTTGGAAAAAGCTATGCATGCCTGCAGATTGTCTGAGGTCGTTGTATTGCCAGATGACCACCGAGACTCGGCCAATAAGTCTATCAACCTGGCTGGGTGTAGGAGACCCCAGCCTCGGATGGTAAACAATGCTTTTCTGCCGCGTGCCAACCCAGGTCCTGGTGAAGTGCCCCAAAAAAGGTGCCCAAACTGTAACTACATGCACCATAGACTGTCTACCTGCCCTGCTTATGGCAAATTTTGTAACTTTTGTAAAAAGTTAAACCACTTCTCTGCGGCCTGTCGCTCGATCCGTTCCCGTGGGAGACAGGCACAGATTTCCAGACCCAGTCTAAACATGCTGAGGCAATCTGATGGCTGTTACGATTTACAGCCCAGCCTGGTCGACTCCTACGAGGCAGATCCAATTAATCCTCCTGAGAATTCGAATGTGTTTACCCTCCTACACACAACCGCCCAACGCTCTGATCCCTCTGTAGCTCTGACTGTCAATGGTGTGTCCTTCCTTGCAAAGCTGGATACAGGTGCGAAGGTCAACGTATTGTCAATAAATCTTTTCAATAAGATAAGGAATAATGAGCCCCTGGTTGTCGACAACGCTACGTTGCATGCCTATGGTGGAGAAATTCTACGGCCTGTGGGGAGGGCTGTTTTAACTTGTGTGCTGCAAAAGGCAACGAGAAACCTCGTTTTCTATGTTTTGAACTCTGACTGTGTAACCCTGCTGGGCAACCGTGCGTGCCAAGATCTTGGCCTGGTGTCCTTCGACCGCACGGTCCACAAAGTGCAACTGTCGTTCAACCCTGTTGTGGAATACCAGGACCTGTTCAACGATGACCTGGGAAAGTTACCACTCACATATCGTATTTCCGTTGACCCAAACGTACAACCTGTAGCCCGCGCAGCTCACAGGGTGTCTCACGCCATGAAAGACAGGGTCGAGGCGATGCTGAATAACATGGTCGAAAAGGGGGTGCTAGAAGCGGTTAGCGATCCCACCGCTTGGGTCTCCACTATGGTTGCCACGATAAAGAAAGACAAGAATGAAATACGTGTGTGTATCAATCCGAAGGACTTGAACCTTGCAATCAGGCGACCACACCACCCCATGCGGTCTGTTGAGGACGTGGCGGCTCAGGTCGGGCAGGCCACCATCTTTTCGGTCCTAGACGCTAAGAACTCGTTTTGGCAGATCCCGTTGGACAAAGAGTCTTCTGACCTAACGACCTTCGCCACACCGTTTGGCAGATTCAAGTTCCTGCGAATGCCATTCGGCATTAATTCCGCTAGCGAGGTGTTCCAGCGAACTATGGAGCAGATATTCTCGGGCCTGCCATGTGCCATCATCGTGGATGATATCCTGGTTTATGGGAAAGACATTGCGGAGCACGACCTGAACCTCCGCAGCATCCTGGATCGGGCGCGGAAGGTCAATCTGAAGCTGAATCCCAAGAAATGCCGGTTCCGCGTCCCAGAAGTCACGTATGTGGGACACGTCTTCACCTCTAACGGACTAAAACCCGACCCCTTGAAGGCAGCTGCCATCTCCGAGATGGCAGCCCCCACCGACGTGCCAGGTCTACAACGATTCTTAGGCATGGTGAACTACCTGGGGAAGTTTATACAAAACCTCAGTGAGCTGAGTGCTCCCCTGCGGCAATTGACAAAAAAGGATATTGCCTGGGCCTGGCTCCAACATCACCAGCAGGCCTTTGACTGCCTCAAGTCGAAATTGATTGACACCCCGACGTTGCGGTACTTCGATGTAAGTCGCCCCATCACCGTCACCTGTGACGCTTCCAAGTTCGGTCTGGGTGCGGCTTGCCTTCAGTCTGTCGATGGATCGTTACATCCTGTCTCCTATGCCTCCCGCACCATGACGGACACCGAGCAGCGGTACGCTCAGATCGAGAAAGAGCTGCTCGCGGTGGTGTTCGCCTGCTCCAAGTTCAGAGATTTCCTGTTCGGCAGCAGATTTACGGTCGAAACCGACCACCAGCCACTGGTGACCATCCTAAACAAGCCAATTCACGCTGCCCCCGCCAGGCTGCAGCGTATGATGCTACAGCTCCAGCGTTTCGAATTCGACATCATCTACAAGAAGGGCACCGAGATGCACATTGCGGACACCCTATCGCGCGCCCCGCGGACCTCCTGTGATCGCCACCCCTACGAAACAGAGGACTTGCTTGTACTGGGCGTTAATTTCATTCCCACCAAGCAGCTACAGGTGTTGGCCGAGCACACCGCTGCCGATCCAGTTTTGCAGCGGCTTGCCACTGTGATTAAAGCAGGGTGGCCAACAAAGCGCTCCGCTGCGCCATCTGAAACACAGCCTTTCTTCCTGGTCCGCGACGAATTGGTGCTCCAGAATGGCGTCATCGTCAAGGGACATAAAGTTGTGGTCCCGTCCTCCCTGTTTGACTCTTACTATTGCGCAGCCCATAGCGGACACCCTGGGGTCGATGCAACACTCGCCCACGCTCAGTGCCAATTCTACTGGCCCGGAATGGCCAAATATATCCGAGACCGAGTTTCTGCCTGCTCCACGTGCAACAGTCTTGCTCCACACCAGCAGCGACAGCCCCTGCTGCAACAGCCTGCCCCTGCCTTGGCCTGGTCCTCGTTGGCTGCTGACATCTTCGAGTGGCGTGGTAACCACTACCTTGTCCTGGTCGACTCATACTCAAACTGGTTCGAGGTGGATTTACTGACATCCCTCACGTCGGAGATGGTGATCCGAAAGCTGCGGAAACACTTCTCCACTTTTGGGTCCCCTGTCAGGCTGCAGACTGACAACGGCAGGCAGTTTACCAGCCGAGAATTCAAAAGTTTTGCGGACAAGTGGAATTTTGTGCATTTCACCAGCAGCCCTGAGTACCCACAGAGCAACGGACTTGCAGAACGGGCCGTCCGCAGCGCCAAGCATCTGATGGAACAGGCGAGACTTTCCAACACTGATTTGTACTTGGATCTCCTAAACCTCAGGAATGTTTCCAGGGATCCGGCCATGGGGTCACCTGCTCAGCGTCTGATGTCCAGGAATACCAGATCTACTATCCCGATTGCCCAGCGCCAGCTGCAACCTCGGGTGCTGGAGCCTGCCTCCGTGCAGAGGCGTATTCAAGAGAAGCATGACAGCCAGCGGCGTTCCCACGATCGGTCGTGCAGACCACTCGATCCTCTTTTGCCTGGACAGGTTGTTCGGTTGCAGACCGCCGGCGGTCACTCCCGTCTGGCCACCGTGGTTGGGGTGGCCGACTCACCTCGTTCGTACCTGGTGGACCATGAGGGCACCATCTACCGAAGAAGCCGACAACACCTGCTTGCGGTTAATGAGCCAAAGCCGCAGCCCCCGGGACCCTATGCCCCGCCGCTCTCATACCAGCAGCCGGCTGCCGTCCCGGCCAGCGTTCCTTGTATGCCTCGGTCCCCATATCGCGCGCCCGGTTCCCCTCTGCGCGGGTCCCCTGTTGCCGGTTCCCACTCTCGCGGTTCTACCACCGCACCTCCCTTCCCTGGTTCCCCTGCTGCCTCGTGTCCTCCGGTTTCTTCTGCTCTTTCGGGGGGAGGGGGAGACATTCGTACGCGCTCGGGCCGGATTAGTAAGCCACCTGTGCGCTATGGCGATTTTGCTTAATTCTGTTATTAATTCTGTTGTTGTGACAACAATCTGTTTAATTTTCTAGGGGGAAGGATGTAGATGGTTTATATGCAACCAATAACATAGTTACCTCAGTACCATTAACCCCGCCTAGTTAACATCAATCATAACGCCTTCCCTTCCTGGGTACAGTTCAGTAGAGGAACGTAGCCAGTGCTTGAAGATGTATGTAATACGCTGTGCTATCATTAAAAGATGTTGTACGCTTTAAGAGTTTGTGAAGTACTAATTTACAGGTATACTGTTGGATAGTACTGATGGAGTGACGCACTGTGGGGTAGTACTGGTATAACGGTATACTGTTGGATAGTACTGATGGAGTGACGCACTGTGGGGTAGTACTGGTGTAACGGTATACTGTAGGATAGTACTGCTGGAGTGATATCGGCGAGACAAAGCGCATGCTCGGCGAATGTTTCGCTGAACAGTCCCACACAGTCGTAGCTGATCTCCCGGTTGCTCAGCACTTTAACTCACCCCCGCTCCCCCATTCCCAATCTGAACTTTCTGCCCTGGGCATCCACCATTGTAAGAGTGAGGCCCAGCGCAAATTGGAGGAACAGCACCTCATACTTCGCTTGGGCAGCAAACATACCAGCGATATGAACATTGACTTATCTAACTTCAATTAGCCCTTGCTTTCCCTTTCTCTCCATCCCTCCTCCTTCCCAGTTCTCCCACCAGTCTCACTGTCTCCGACAACATTCTATCTCTTTCCCGCCGACCTCTCCGACATCAGTCTAAAGAAGGGTCTCGACCCGAAACGTCACCCATTCTTTCTCTCCAGAGATGCTGCCTGTCTCGTTGAGTTACACCAGCATTTTGTGGCTACCTTCGATTTAAACCAGCATCTGCATTTCTTTCCTACACGAAGTACAAGGCACGGCAGGACTTTCGGCTAATGGCTAATAATAGCTGTGCCGAACATGAGACGACCACCCTAACCTGCCTTCTCACAATGCATATCCCTTCACTACCTGAAAATCTGAACTTGTCTTAAATATCACTATTATATCTGCGTCCAACACCACTGGAGTAGGTGGTAAGATTTTAGGACCCGTTATACAGGATGATGTGACAGAGTATTTATAAGTGCACGATGAAATAGGCAGAAATTTGAACGGCTTTGTGAAGGGAAGGTCGTGTTTGATAAATTTGCGGGAATTATTTGAAGAAGCAAATAGCAATACAGCCAAAGGAGTGACAGTAGATGTTGTTTACTTTGATTTTCAGAAAACCTTTGACAAGGTGTCACAAGATGGCTGCTTAGGAAGATGAGAGCCCACGGGGTCAAAGGGCAGATACCAGCATGGATAACTGGTTGGCTGGATGGCAGAAGACAAAGAGTGGCAATAAAGGGGGATTTTTTTTCTCGTTGGCTAACAGTAACTAGTGGAGATCTTCAAGGATCGGTGTTTGTCCGCTACTGAACGTTTTATATTATGATTTGGACGAGGGGATTGAAGGCTTTGTGGCCAAGTTTGCCGAGGTTACGAAAAGAAGTGGAAGGGCAGGTAGTTTAGAGAAAGCATGGACTCCGCAGAAGGACTTGGACATGTTGGGGGAATACAGAGCTTTATTTGTCATTCGGTACAAAGGTACCGAACGAAATTACATTGCAGTCACACACAAAAAAAATGAACACAAGACACATGACCCCAACACAAACATCCATCACAGTGACTCCAAACACCCCCTCACTGTGATGGAGGCAACAAAACTTCCACTCTTCCCCACGCCCACGGACAGACAGCTCGTCCCCGACCGACCCGCACAGTCCCAGCAAGGGGATGGAAGTCCCCGCGGCCGAGCCGCACCGGGAGCTGAAAAGTCCCGCGGCCGAGCCGGGCGATTGATGGCCCCGCGGCCGAGCCGCACCGGGTGCTGAAAAGTCCCGCGGCCGAGCCGGCGATGGAAGGCCCCGCGGCCGTACCGTGCGCTGCTATGTCCCGCGGCCGAGCCGCACCGGGCGATGTTAGGTCCCGCGGCCGAGCCGCACCAGCGATGTAAAGTCCCGCGGCCGAGCCACGCCGGGCGATGTTAGGTCCCGCGGCCGAGCCGCACCAGCGATGTAAAGTCCGGCGGCCGAGCCGCGCCGGGCGATGGAATGCCCCGCGGCCGAGCCGCACCTGGCGCTGAACCGTCCCGCGGCCGCGCCGGGCGATGTTAGGTTCCGCGGCCGAGCCGCACCAGCGCTGCTAATTCCCGCGGCCTAGCCGCACCGGGCGATGTTAGGTCCCGCGGCCGAGCCGCACCAGCGGTGTAAAGTCCAGCGGCCGAGCCGCACTGGGCGATGGAAGGCCCCGCGGGCGATGGAAGGCCCGCGGCCGAGTCGCGCCCCGCGCCGTGAGGTAGAGACCTAAAAAGGAAAGGTTTCCCCCACCACCCCCCACCCCACACATACACAGCCAAAAAACAAAAACAAAAACCATCCCAACACCGACACACAACAAAAAAAAAAAGGAAAAAAGACGAACAGACTGCCAGCGAGCCGCAGCCGTTAGAAGTAGAGAAGTGGCAGATGGAATATAGTGTAGCAAAGTGCGGAGTATTTGGTAGTAGGAATAATGGCGTAGACTATTGTCTAAGTGGGGAAATAATCCATAAATCGGAAGTGCAAAGGGAGTTGGGAGTGCTGGTTAAGGATTCCCAAATTTTTTATCTGCAAGTTGAATCGGTGAGAATGATCAGCCATGATCACATGGGATGGTGGTGCTGGCTCGAAGGGCCGAATGGCCAACTCCTGCACCTATTTTCTATTGTCTATTGTCTAATGGAAGCACACTCATTGCCAGCATTTATTTCAAGAGGACTTGTATAAAGAAACACGGATGTAATGTTGAGACTATACAAGGCGCTGGGAAGGCCGCATTTGTGAGCAATTCTGGGCACCATATCAGAGGAAAGGTGTGCTGGCTCTGGAGAGGTTCAAGAGGAGGTTTACAAGAATGATCCCAGCAATAAGTTAACGTATGGCGAGCGTTTGTCGGCTCCCGGCTTGCACTCGGAGTTTAGAAGTATGAGGGTGGACCTCATTGAAACATACAGATATGTGAATGGTTTGGATCAAGTGGATGTGGAAAGTATGTTTCCACTTGTGGGAGCGTCTCGGACAAGAGAACATTTCCTCAGAATTAATCTACGTCCTGTTTTGAAGATGATCAGAAATTTATTTATTCAGAAGGTGATGAATTTGTGGAATTATTTGCCACAACAGGCTGTGTAGGTCACGTCAGTGGATATTTAAAGGCGTAGACAGAAAGATTCTTGACTAATACAGGTATCAGAAGTTATGGGGAGAAGGCAGGAGAATGGGGTTTGGAGGGCAAAAGATTGGCGGATAAGACGATTGGCCGAATGGTCTAATTCTACTCCTATTCCTTATCACCCAATGCCCACCTGCGGTATTGCGTTCGATGGACTTACTGCCCCTTGCTTTCCCCGCACACCTCGTTTAAACTTCATCCCTTTCACCATAAAGGGGTGGCCCTCAATACTTGATATTTCCATCTCGAGAGGAATGTTCTGACTGTTTACCATATCTTTGCCTCTCATAATTTGCTATCGATCTATCAGGTTACTGCCCGAACTCCGATGAACCAGTCCAACGTCTGGTTGTTCATACGCTCCAGGCGATGTTCTTGTAAACGTCTTGAACACGATTTCCGAAGCGCCCATATCCTTCGTGTACGAGAGCGAACTTAACTGTCTGTACACAATGCTGCAAAAGCGGCCGAAGTAAAGTTCTCTAAAGTTGAATATTGACATCTGACTCATATTCAATGACTCGGTCAAATATAGCAAGCATTCTACGTGGCTTATTTATTACTCTAAACGTACTACCACGATTTGCGTGTTTCGCATTGGGAACACATGGTTCATCATAAGCAATGCTGATGCTGCGATGCACTTATATTGTACAGACAGTGAGGGCTGTTGTGCCTCGATGTTGCAGTGTACTGCTGATGTTCATCCACGGGAGGGCGCTGTGACAGTATATTCCCACTGTACATGCACTGAGGTGCGCTGTGTGTGGATGTTGCCGTGTGCTGCTGATGTTCATCCAGGGGAGGGCGCCATGACAGTATATTGCTATTGTACATGCACTGAGGTGCGTTGTGTGTGGATGTTGCAGTGTGCTGCTGATGTTCATCCAGGGGAGGGCGCCATGACAGTATATTGCCATTGTACATCCACTGGGGTGCGCTGTGTGTGGATGTTGCCGTGTGCTGATGATGTTCATCCAGGGGAGGGCGCCATGACAGTATATTGCCATTGTACATCCACTGGGGTGCGCTGTGTGTGGATGTTGCAGTGTGCTGCTGATGTTCATCCACGGGAGAGCGATGTGACAGTCTATTGCTACTGTACATCCACTGGGGTGCGCTGTGTGAGGATGCTGCAGTGCACTGTTAAAAAAGAACACTGGGTACAAAAGTCATAGCAGCAGAGTTATTGCACCAAAGCCCATCGAGTCCACTCCTGCATTCTATCATGGCTCACCTATCGTTCCCACTCAAAAAGATCTCCCTCTCTCACGAGGGCCACAGAGGATGAGAGAGAGAGAGAGCGCACCCCCCAAATAGCTGCCTAGATAGAGAGCTACCTATTTACTATCAATATCTCCAGCTATCTCGCTGATAGCTGATATACAGATATCCAGCTTTCTAGCTGTCTAGCATTGCATGTAGATAGCTATCTAGGTAGTTCGCTATCTTGCTGTCGAGATAGCTCACACGCTGTCTGGCAGTCTATCCTGCTGGCTAGCAATCCAGTTCTCGAGATAGCTTGATTGATAGGTAAAGAGCTAACTATTTTGGTAGCAACATAGCTAGGTCACTAACTTGCCTGAGAGCTAGAGAGATAGATAACTAGATAACTAGATTGTTAGCCAACAGCTTTGGCGGCCAGATAGCGGGTTTAGCTTGATGAAGCTTTGCTAGATGGCTAGTGAGCTAGGCATCTAGCCAGCTATACCAGTAGATAGCTCACGAGCCAGATCGCAAGAGAGATTTATAGCGATTAATGAGCTATCTAGCTAGATCGAAACGGGTCTCTCGTTCTCCCTTTCATCTCCCCCCCCCCCCCCCCCCCCCCCCCCCCCCCCCCCCGAGAGCGAGCGAGCGAGAGACCGCACTCCACAAAGAGCTGCCTACGCAACCAGCTAACTATTTTTGCTATGCAGAGATTCGGCTATCACACCATCAATCTGTCTAGCGTTCAAGCTATCTAGCAATGCAGGTATTTGGCTACCTAGAAAGCTAACACGCTATCTGGCTCTTTCCCGCTGGTAATCAATCTATATAACTTGACATCCAGCTTCCTAGCTGTCATGCTAACTAGCTAAACAGCTATCCACCTATGTAGGGAGCCTGCTACCTATCAATTTGACTATTCATCCAGCTGTTAGCTCTATAGCTAACAGACTAACTAGCTATCTATCTATCTGTCTATCTGTCTATCTATCTCCCTATCTAGCTATCCACCCAGCTATATAGCTATTTAGTCTTGTAGGAATTTACCAAGCGAGCTACCTTATTATCTAGCTTACTATATATTTAGCTATCTACCTAGTTATCTATCCTGTTGGCTAGCAATCCACCTATCTAGCTATCCAGCTAACTAGCTAGCAGTCTAACGAGCTATCTAGTGATTTAATTATAGAGCTATCTATCCATTTATCTCTGTAGCAATGAATCTAGCTATTTGTTTCTTAAACTGGCTATCTAGCTATCTACCTACCACCTATTGCTACCTAGCTATCAAGCCATTTAGCCATGTGGTCATCTATCTATCTAGCTAGCTGCTAAGCTATCTAGCTATCTAGCCAGCTGGCCATCAAACTTTCTAGCCATCTACTCATCAAGCCATCTCGCCATCTGCCCATCCAGCCATCTGGCTTTATTCAGCTCGCCATCTACCCAGCGAGCCAGCTTCCCAGCTGATCAATTTCCCAAGTAGCCAGCTAGCCTTCCAACCGTCTAGCCAGAAAGCCATTTAGCCATCTAGTCATCCAGCCATCTAGATATATAGCCGGCGTGAGCGATCAATCTGTCAATTTAGCTTGCAAGGTAGCTATCTACAAACCTAGATATGACTAGATCTCCCTCTGTGGGCCTCACGAGAGAGAGAGCGCACCCCACAGAGAGCTCCTATATCTCTAGCTAGCGATCTTGCAATCTAGTTATTCATCTATCTACACATCCAGCTTTCTAGCTTTCAAGTTATGCAATGCGGGTAGCTAGCTACCCAGGTAGCAAACTATGTTTCTATCTAGACAACTAATATGCTCTCTGGCTGTCCATCCTATTGGCTAGAAATGTAGCTCACTGGTTATCTAGCCATCTAGTTATTAGTGCAGCCAGCTACTACTAAATTCCAGTGAAGACAAGCCCAATATTTACAAACTTTCCCCATGTAACAGTTCCGCCATCCAGGGGATTATCCTCCGGACCTACCACAATAGCAAGGATGTCCTTCCACAAATTAGGAGACCAAAACTGCACACAATACTCCACCTGTGGTCTCACCAGGGCCCGGTACAACTGCAGAATGGCCTCTTTACTCCTATACTCAAATCCTCTCGTTATGAAGGCCAACATACCATTAGCATTAGTGAAGGGTCTGAAGAAGGGTGTCGACCCGAAACGTCACCCATTCCTTCTCTCCCGAGATGCTGCCCGACCTGCTGATTTACTCCAGCACTTTGTGAATAAATACCTTCGATTTGTACCAGCATCTGCAGTTATTTTCTTATATTAGCATTAGTGCGTTTTTCTGCTTTCATATTCCAGCTTTCCACAATTAACTAAAGCAGACCTCAACATCCGGACGATATGTTCACACTCAGTGTCGTCAGTCTGTTCACCACCCTCCCTCTGCCTATTTCTCTGTGTGGAATCTTTCTCCTCACTTCCCATTTGTTCCGTCACGACCTTCATCCTGTCCTCCCGAACAGATAGACGGAACATCTCATTCCGACCCTCAGCCATACGCTATGCTACACAGCCCATCCCATGTTCTCCCTGACAATCTCAGTGAACCCTTTACCTATTTTATAATAATTCAGCTCCTTGTGCTGTACCTCACTGGGAGTAGGGCCGAAACGTCGAATTAGACCTGTTGCTTTCACAGACCTGCTTGACCAGCTGAGGTCCTCCAAGATTCAAGATTCCAGGTTTAGTATCTTTATTCCCTTTTGATACTAAACTTTTTTTCTGGGTCGGTGGAAGATATTTGTTTTATCCTCTTCCATCACCTGCTGATCATTGTCCTTTGCCACAGTCTAAACTTACAGCGCGTAAACAGGCCCTTCGGCCCATCGAGTCCGCTCCAACCAGTGATCCTCGCATATTAACTCAATCCTACATGCACTTGGCTCATACCAATCCAATTAACCTACAAACCTGTAGGTCTTTGGAGTGAGGAAGTGATCTCGGAGAAAACTCACGGGGAACGTACGAACTGCGAACAGACAGCACCGTAGTCGGAATCGAACCCGGGTCTTCAGCTGCAATGGTTGTAAGGCAGCAACTCTACTTGTGCGCTCATAGTTAGTATGTTTGCAACTGACACCGAACCAATTTTTACAGATGGCGTCGAATACGTTGAAAGGCGCACGATTTCAAAACCGGGCCAGATGGTACGTTCGGACCGACCGCTCACTGAGAATTGATCTTCGTGAAAAATGCCATCATGCTTGATTTATGAAAATGTTGCCAGCACTCGAGGGCCTGGGCTACAGGGCTTGGTTGGACATGTTTGGACTTTATTCCTAGGAGCACAGGGGCCTGAGAGGTGACCTCTGCAGGCGAAAAGGGTATGAGGGGAACAAATGGAGTGAAGGCACAGTCTATTTAACAGGGTAGGAA
This sequence comes from Rhinoraja longicauda, assembly GCF_053455715.1. NCBI lineage: Eukaryota > Metazoa > Chordata > Chondrichthyes > Rajiformes > Arhynchobatidae > Rhinoraja > Rhinoraja longicauda. The sequence goes on from NW_027601285.1 coordinate 27,781, forward strand.
AATCAAGCACGATACGTGTCCTTCGTGTTCCATTCAGGGTCATCTTGCTTCAAAGCCTCAGATCAGGACATTAACCAAGTGTGAATCTCCCTTTTCATCCAAGACATTCTGATTAGGACGAGACCTAAATGTCTCTATTGTAAAACAGCCGTCACGTGCATTTCTTGATGAAACCGAACACATCACTCGACAGACTGCGGACCGCTGCCTCACGGCGTCCGGACGCGCGTTTTCATTCCGTGAGAAATCCTCGCATATTTTCCGATTTTATGTTTCCTGAGATTTTGCATCAGATTGTCATTATTCCGGCTCCCGCTCCGGGGGAAACACTGTGCTATTTGTGCGTCTCCTTTCATCAATCGGCAACGGTGCCTCACCAGTTGAATCCCGAGCAGGTGGCCGGGGTTCGATTCCGATCACCGCAACATTCCCAATGCACGGGAAATCTGCCTTCAGGGAGCACAGATACTTAATTCCGATAGCAATTCATGCATAGACTCATAGAGTCATAGAATGATACAGAGTGGAAACAGGCCATTCGGCCGAACTTACCCACACCGGCCAACATGTTCCAGCTACACGACTCCCACCTGGCCGCGTATGGCCCATATGCCTCCAAACCTGTCCGATCCATGTACTTTTCGAACTGCTTCTTACATGTTTGGACAGTCCCTACCTCAACGACCTCCTCTGGCAGCTTGTTCCATACATCCACCATCTTTTGCGTGAAAAATTTACCCACCAGGTTCCTACTAATCTTTCCACATTCACCTTAAACCTATAAATGATGCAGGAAGGTGTTCTGGAGTAAAATGGATCCCATAGGCAATTATTATTCACTGTGAGGTCGTCTGTGCATCGGGGATGGAATTTCCATTCAAGATCCGTTGCCCTGTAAACGGAAGTGCATCTTCCTGATCCCTTTATTGCAGATTCCCACCCCAGACGAGGACAGATCCCAACATGCCCAGATAATATTTAACACCAAGTGACGCCAATCTGTTCACCACCCGCTCTCTGTCTATTCCATTCAGTGGAACCTCTCTCTTCACTCCCCATCTGTTCCGTCATGAGCTTCATCCAGTCCTTCCGTACAGGCAGACGGAACATCTTCACTGATCCCCAGCCATGCTCGACGCTACACAGGAACATTCACATGTTGCCATTGATCGGCCCCATCATTTACTTTCCATCTTTCTAATCATTGATGCCTTCTGCTCCGTCTCATGGCCCCGAATCTTGAACTTACGTCAGCTGCATCTACGGATGCTGCATGACCCGCTGAGTTATGTCTCTTTATTCTAGATTACAGCGTCTGTATTCTCCTTTGACATGAAAGATTTGTATTGTTTGATGACAGATTTGTTTCGTCGTCCATTAACTGCTGATTATTGAGATTTGCCACAGTTTTTGTATGCAGCCCGGACTTCGATTGAGTTGATTTCCTGATAATTCGCCTTCATATTACGACTCAATGTTCCCCAACGCTTATCCAATCGGACCGATTACTGTGCCTTCGCTCTGTAAAACTGCAAATAGCTTAATAAGAGTTCCACTTCATCGACTGAGGGCAGACCTAATGCAGACCCCCGGTCTCCTCAGACCACTGCGGTGTTGCTCTTTTCGTTGGTGCTTCGTTATTAAATCTTTCTGAATGCCAACAGGAGAACCACCAATAGATGATCGGATGACAAACGAGACCGTCAAATGGAACGGCAGGCATACTTACTGGTCGTGTAGGCGTACTTACTAGGTCGTGCTTGAGCCCTGCCGAGGGGGATGGGCTGGGGGAGAGAGAGAGATGTTGATTTTAGTTACCTGTGCATTCCTGAAGCTAGATTGGTTGAGTTCATCGCAAATGATGAACGGTACCATAGGGTTTGGTTCTTAAAGAGAGTTCATGACCGAGTATAATTCATCCGCTGCCATCTTGGTGTTGACTTTGCGTGGTATGTGGACACGATGGTTGCGGTGAATTGCCCCGGTCGATTAAATGGACGGCACATAGTGAACGGGTATTAGAGACATAGAAACATAGATCAATAGGTGCAGGAGGTAGCCATTTGGCCCTTCGAGCCAGCATCGCCATTCATTGTGATCATGGCTGATCATCCACAATCAGTAACCCGTGCCTGCATTTTCCCCATATCCCTTGATTCCGCTAGCCCCAAGAGCTCTGTCCAACTCACTTTTAAATGCATCCAGTGATTTGGCCTCCACTGTCTTCTGTGGCAGAGAATTCCACAAAGTCACAACTATCTGGGTGATTTTTTTTTGCACCTCCGTTTTAAATGTCCTCCCCTTTATTCTTAGACCGTGGCCCCTGGTTCTTTCCTTTTCCAGAATCTGACACCATTGAGATAATAATTTCCGTCTTTGTTTTCGCCGCCATAGTGGATAACCCCACATTTATCTACGTCATACTGCATCTGCCATGCATCTGCCCACTCACTCAACCTGTCCAAGTCACCATGGATAAACAGTGACATTATCAGTGTGGTCAGTGATGGGTCTGGATAAGCAGTGACATTATCAGTGTGGTCAGTGATGGGTCTGGATAAGCAGTGACATTATCAGTGTGGTCATTAATGGGTCTGGATAAACAGTGACATTATCAGTGTGGTCAGTGATGGGTCTGGATAAGCAGTGACATTATCAGTGTGGTCAGTGACGGGTCTGGATAAGCAGTGACATTATCAGTGTGGTCAGTGATGGGTCTGGATAAGCAGTGACATTATCAGTGTGGTCATTAATGGGTCTGGATAAACAGTGATATTATCAGTGTGGTCAGTGAAGGGTTTGGATAAGCAGTGACATTATCAGTGTGGTCAGTGATGGGTCTGGATAAGCAGTGACATTATCAGTGTGGTCAGTGACGGGTCTGGATACGCAATGACATTATCAGTGTGGTCAGTGATGGGTGTGGATAAGCAGTGACATTATCAGTGTGGTCAGTGACGGGTCTGGATACGCAGTGACATTATCAGTGTGGTCAGTGATGGGTGTGGATAAGCAGTGACATTATCAGTGTGGTCAGTGATGGGTCTGGATAAGCAGTGACATTATCAGTGTGGTCAGTGATGGGTCTGGATAAGCAGTGACATTATCAGTGTGGTCAGTGACGGGTCTGGATACGCAGTGACATTATCAGTGTGGTCAGTGATGGGTCTGGATAAGCAGTGACATTATCAGTGTGGTCAGTGACCCTCATCTCATTAAATCTGACCCCGATGTTTTACCTTTGACATGATGTAAATAAGGAATCCTTTTATCTTATTTCAAATGTTGGACTCTAAAGGGTTAACGAAGGTTCAGTATCCATAATTAATCTCATCAGCAATGAGCGCTAACTCCATCTTGCTGCTCTATCCACGCTGGTAAACACGGCAGCTGAAGATACGTTAACTTGTTATTTTCTTCTTAATTAACACAGGTTAGAAATGCTAATTAACTCTCTCCGGCAGACATTTGAAAGAATAACACATAATGCTGAAAATTAAAATGCAGGATCAGATCTGAGAAAGGGGGAGTTGAGTAAATGTTCTGTGCGTTTCGCCCAGTGGGGAATATTAGTTCCAGCCGGTGAACACTAGCTGTGGCTCTGTTCAATCTGCAGTTTATTTTGCGGTGAACCACTTCAGACCAGGTGACAGGTAGATGTGAATTCAAACCCACAGACCAGACAGCAAGGTCGGTCTGAGAGTAAATGACCAACTCATCCGTCTGGGCTTTCCACACAGCGGCACACAGAAAGCTGCCACACACGCAGACTTCATTTATGTGCTTATTTATTAAGTCATTCAAGAGAGCATATCTCCCATCATGCAGTGCAAATCTGGCACTCGTAGAAACTGAAATAAACACTTCAATGATCAGGGAATGTTATTAAAAATGACCAATGTACATGACAGGCAAATCCCCTCATTTCAAGGCTGGAGTTCAGTGGTAACAAAATATCCAAGGGCCATTGAAAAGCAGTTTATTTGTTAGTGCTGTACCTGGCGCAAATTTCAGACAAAGGTTGCCGTGTTTCATGGGGAGAGATGGTGCATTTTATTTCATCTGAACTATTCCCATTTACCGGCATATGAATCGCAAAATGTACCTGTAAAGTTTCCAGTTTGGCAGCATCTTTCCTATAGCATGGTACCCAGAACAGAACATAATATCCCAAATGCGGTCTCACGAAGGTCTTATATTACTGCAACATGACCTCCCAACATCCATACTCAATACTCTGGCAGATAAAGACCAATGTGCCAAAAGCCTTTTTGACCACCAGATCTACCTGTGACTCCGCCTTCAAGGAACTGTGCACCTGCACTCCTAGATCCCTCTGCCCTACAACACTACCCAGAGCCCTACCATTCACTGTGTCGGTCCTGCCCTTGATAGATTTCTCAAAATGCAATACCTCACTTTGCAATACTATAATTTGATTGGACTATAGGAGTAAAGAGAACCTTTTGCATTTGTATAGGTCAGTGGTGAGACTACATCTGGAATATTGTGTGCAGTTTTGGTCTCCTAATTTGAGGACGAACATCCTTGCGATTGAGGCAGGGCAGAGTAGTTTTACTAGATCAATCCCTGGGATGGCCGGACCGTCACATGAGGAAAGATAGGAAAGACTGGACTTCTATTCACTGGAATTGAGAAGTATGAGAGGGGATCTTATAGAAACGTATAAAATAATAAAAGGTCTGGACAAGCTAGATGCAGGAAAGATGTTCCCGGTGATGGGGGAGTCCAGAACCAGGGACGACAGTCTAGGAATAAAGGGGGGGGGGGTGGGCATTTAAAGCTGAGGTGAGAAAAACCTCTTCACCCAGAGCGTTGTGAATTTGTGTAATTCTCTGCTACAGAAGGCAGTGGAGGCCAATACACTGGATGAATTTAAAAGGGAGTTAAATAGAGCTCTAGGGGCTAGCGGAATCAAGCAATTTGTGAAGAAGGCAGGCACGGGTAACTGAATGTGGATGATCAGCCATGATCACAATGAATGGCGCTGCTGGCTCGAAGGGCCAAATAGCCTCCCTCTGCACCTATTTTCTATGTTTCTATGTTTCTCACATTTATCTGCATTAAATTGCATCAACCATTCCTCGGTACACTTGGCTAATCGGTCAAGATCCTATTACACTTCATTACAACCATCTTCACTGGTTTCCGCAAAACAACCTACTTTTGTATCATCTGCAGACTTGCTATTCTTGCTGCTGTGTTTTCTCATCCAAATCTTTCATATAGTCGACAAACAGTAACTGGCCCAGCATCGAACCCTGAGGCACGACACTAATCACTGGGGTCCAGTCCGAGAAGCAACCTTCCATCATAACCCTCTGCTTCCTTCCATGAAGCCAATGTGCTATCCATTAAGCTATCTCTCCTTAAATCTCATGCGATCTATCCTTCAAGAGCAGGCTACCACTAGGAACCTTCTCGAATACTATGCTGATGTCCAAATATACAACATCTACAGCTCTGACCTGATCGACCTTTTTGGTCACGTCTTCAAAAAGCTAACTATAAAAGGTACTTTGAGGTACATAGGTACTAAAATTACTCACTATAAAATGTACGAACTAATGGTGCTAACACAAAAGTACTCTCGCAACCTTTAAGGGACATTTAGACAGGTGCATGGATAAGCCATTGATAGGAAAATGTGCCGATCGCAGGCAGGTGGGACTAGTGTGGAGGAGACATGTTGGCCGGTGTGGGCAGGCTGGGCCGAAGCCTCTTTAAGATTCTATGACTCTGTCTCTATAACTGGAGGGTGTGTGCACAAATAGTGCAGTAAGATATTCCACACTTGTCCATGGATCTCTGTCCTGGGATCGAAGATCAGATTCACTTAGAAATATAGAAACATAGAAACATAGAAAATAGGTGCAGGAGGAGGCCATTAGGGCCTTCGAGCCAGCACCGCAATTCATTGTGATCATGGCTGATCATCCACTTCAAGACAAATCATGTAAATCATACTTTTTTAAAACATCAACAGTTAGCAGTTCTGTTGAATGGTAAGCCATTGATCGGTAACCTGCATACATGTCCAATCATCTACAGTGGCTCAGCACGAGGCCAATGTTGTCAATGGTTTCACTGGTGAAAATATATCTGAGCATTGTGCGACGGAACTGGGACTGGTTGTTATGTGAGATGTCCTTGGAATGGATGAGTCACAGAAACTACATGTGTGTGATTTCAGTGAAGTAGGTAATGGGTCTGGATAAGCAGTGACATTATCAGTGTGGTCAGTGATGGGTTTGGATAAGTAGTGACATTATCAGTGTGGTCAGTGATGGGTCTGGATAAGCAGTGACATTATCAGTGTGGTCAGTGATGGGTCTGGATAAGCAGTGACATTATCAGTGTGGTCAGTGATGGGTCTGGATAAGCAGCGATATTATCAGTGTGGTCAGTGATGGGTTTGGAGAAGCACTGACATTATCACTGATCTTACGATCTAATAGAAACATAAGTGTAAGAAAATAACTGCATATGCTGGTACAAATCGAAGGTATTTATTTCAGAAAATGCTGGAGTAACGCAGCAGGTCAGGCAGCATCTCAGGATAGAATGAATGCGTGACGTTTCGGATCGAGACCCTTCTTCAGACTGATGTCAGGGGAGCGGGACAAAGGAAGGATATAGGTGGAGACAGGAAGATAGAGGGAGAACTGGGAAGGGGTGTGGAAGAGAGGGACAGAGGAACTATCTAAAGTTGGAGAAGTCAATGTTCATACCGCTGGGCTGCAAGCTGCCCAAGCGAAATATGAGGTGCTGTTCCTCCAATTTCCGATGGGCCTCACTATGGCACTGGAGGAGGCCCATGACAGAAAGGTCAGACTGGGAGTGGGATGGGTAGTTGACGTGCTCAGCCACCTGGAGATCAGGTTGGTTAAGGCGGACTGAGCTAATAGAAACATAAAATTATAAAGGGATTGGGTAGACGAGATGCAGAAAATGTTCCCGATGTTGGAGGAGTCCAGAACCAGGGGTCACAGTTTAAGAATAAGGGTTAGACTATTTAGGACTGAGGTGAGGAAAAACATTTTCACGCAGAATTGTGAACCTGTGGAATTCTCTGCAACAGAAGGCAGTGGAGGCCAATTCACCGGATGTTTTCAAGGCATAGTTAGATAATGCTCTTCGGGTAACGGGAACATGGTATATGGGGAGAAAGCGGGCACGGGGTACTGATTTTGGATGATCAGCCATGATTATGTTGAATGATGGTACGGGCTCAAGGGCCGAATGGCCCACTCCTGTACCTATTTTCTATTTCTCTATGTTTCTGTGTCTATGCATCAGGTTACGATGCTTCCATTTCATCTTAACTCCCGTGTTTTGTATTTCATACGAAAGTGGATAACAAACCTGTGTTTTACATTATTGCATATGTTTGGCTATAAAGGGTTAACGTATGTTCAGTATCTGTAATTAATCTCATCTGGAATGATCACTAACTCCATCTTGCTGCTCTATCCACGCTGGTAAACACGGCAGGTGAAGATGCTTTCATTTGTGATTTTCACCTTAATTAACAATGGTTATAAATACTAATTGCCTCTCTCCGGCATATAATTTAAAGAATAACACATAATGCTGAAAATTAAAATGCAGCTTCAGATCTGAGCTAGGGAGAGTTGAGCAATTGAGCTGTGCCATTCACCCAGTGGGGAATATTTGTTCCAGCCGTTGAACACAAGGCCAGGTTCTGTTGAATCTGTAGTTTATTTTTTATTGAACTACTTCAGACCAGTTGACAGGTTGATGCTAATTCAAACCCACAGACCTGACAGCAAAGTCAGTCTGAGAGTGAATGACCAACTCACCTGTCTGGGCTGTCCACAGTGGTTTAGAAACATAGAAACATAGGCAATACTTGCAGGAGTAGGCCATTTGGCCTTTTGAGCCGGCACCGCCATTCAATATGATCACGGCTAATCATCCTAAATCAGTACCCCGTTCCTGCTTTCTCCCCATGCAGCTTTATTCCGTTAGCCCGAAGAGCTATATCTGACTCTCTCTTGAAAACCTCCTGCGAAATAAATAAAAAATTTAAAAAAAAAAAAAAAAAAAAAAAAAAAAAAAAAAAAAAAAAAAAAAAAAAAAAAAAAAAAGAAAACCTCCTGTGAATTGGCCTCCACTGCCTTCTGTGGCAGAGTATTCCGCAGATTCACAATTCATCTCAACTGGGGAGGCCGATGACAGATCAGTTTTTCCTTATCTCAGTAACAATTGAGCTACCCCTTATTCTTAAACTGTGATCCCTGTTCTGGACTCCCCCAACATCGTGAACATTTTTCCTGCATCTAACCTGTCCAATCCCTTAAGAATTGTATATGTGTAAGAAGGAACTGCAGATGCTAGTTTAAACCGAAGACAGACACAAAAAGCCGGAGTAACACAGCGGGACAGGCAGTATCTCTGGGGACAAGGAATGGGTGGAGACCCTTCCACAAAATTGTATATGTTCTACAAGATCCCCTCTCATCCTAAATTACAGTGAATTTAAGCAAACTCTCACACACACTCAGTCTGTATTTCTGTGCCTATTTATTAATAATACAAGAGAGCATTTCTCCCTTCCTGCTGTGTATAACTGGCTCACATAGAAACTGAAAAAAACACTTCAATGATCAGAGACATATTAAAATGACCAACGTGTATGACAGGCATTTATATCATGTTGTTGCTTAAACTGCAAGTTTGATAAAATTCGACACCTAATGGCGTTTAATTCCTCGGATTTCCAGGCTGGAGTTTAGTTTGAGGAGAGTGAAGAACATGTTGCACACTTGCGAGGGAAATGAACAATGTGTCTCCGTTGTTGATGACACCACCACCCAATACAGCATCGCCACTGCTGTGCAGTCAGTGATGTGTCCGCTATGTGGCTACAACTGGGGAGACCGATGACAGAGCACATTAGAGATTACAGAACCGCTGATTCCAGTCATGGGAACAGCAGGGAAACAGGCCCTTCGGCCCGACTCGTCCGTGCAGA
>NW_027601285.1:37299-42299 GCF_053455715.1 Rhinoraja longicauda
CCCCATGGTTCCTGCTTCCACTTCTCTGCGCGTCTGTCAGATCTATTCCTCTCATTATTTTGTTGATCTGTAGAAGATCATCCCTCATCCTCCTGCATCAAGAGATATAGGCCTCGGTTGCAGTTCATCGGTACCGACACTTCAGAACTCACTGGTGGTTTCACTTCCCATGTGCGTCTGATTGTGAACACACTTGCACGACAGCTGAACATCCAAACAAAGAATAACCAAGACTTAACTGCTCCTCCAAGTGCAGCGCTCTCCTACGTCGTACTTCAAATATCTGCGAGGCCCTTTTGTGTAGTTCTGGTCACCATATTATACAAATGATGTACCGTTGCCAGAGGCAGTGCGGAACAGATTCATCAGGATGTTATTTGGAATGGACAGCGTTAGTTTGAGGACAGATTTGATCGGGTGGGATTTATCTCATTGGAGCAAGAATGCAGAGGGATGACCTTACTGAGGCTTGTAAAATTATGTCAACTATAGCAGGGTTGAGTAGATGGTCACAGTTATTTCCCAGGCTGTGAGATTCTAAACCCAGAGAACTTACGTTTATTCGAAAGGGGAGAGGTTTAAGGGAATTCTGACTTCAAATATGCAACAATCTTTTCATTTGAGGCGGTGGGGATAGATACCATCACAGCAAATAAACAGCATTTAGACAGCCGTTGTTTCGGATAGGAATGGAGGGATATGGGACAAATACAGGTGAATGAGATTACCGTAGATATGCATCTCGGTCCGAATGGACGAGTCGGGCCGAAGGGCCTGTTTCCCTGCAGTTCCCATGACTGGAGTCAGCGGTTCTGTAATCACTAATGTGCTCTGTCATCGGCCTCCCCAATTGTAGCCACATAGTAGACACATCACTGACTGCACAACAGTGGCGATACTGTATTGGGTGGTGGTGTCACCAACAACGGAGGCACATTGTTCATCTCCCTCACAAGTGTCCAACAGGTGCTTCACTCTCCTCAAACTAAACTCTAGCCTAGAAATCCGAGGAATTACACGCCAACAGGTGTCGAATTTTCTCAAACCTGCAGTTTAAACAACAACACGATATAACTGCCTATCATATACGTTGGTCGTTTTAATATGTCTCAGATCATTGAAGTGTTTCTTTCAGTTTCTATGTGTGCCAAATATATACAGCAGGAAGGGAGAAACGCTCTCGTATTAATTAATAAATAGGCACAGAAATACAGACTGAGTGTGTGTGAGAGCTCTCTTGAATTAACTGGAATTTAGGATGAGAGGTGATCTTGACGAAACATATAGAATTCTGAAGAAGGGTCTCCACCCATTCCTTCTCCCAAGAGATGCTGCCTGTCCCGCTGAGTTACTCCAGCTTTTTGTGTCTATGTTCTGTTTAAACCAGCATCTGCAGTTCCTTCTTACACATATACAATTCTTAAGGGATTGGACAGGCTAGATAGAGGAAAAATGTTCCCGATGCTGTGGGAGTCCAGAACAGGGATCACAGTTTACGAATAAGGGGTAGCTCAATTATTACTGAGATGAGGAAAAACTGAACTGTCGTCGGCCTCCCCAGTTGAGATGAATTGTGAATCTGTGGAATCTGAGGGGTAATTTTTCACATAAAGCATGGTGGGTGTGTGGAACGAGCTGCCAGAGGAGGTAGTTCAAACTTGTACCCATAGAGTCATAGAGTGATATGGTGTGGAAACAGGCCCTTCGGCCCAACTTGCCCACTCCAGCCAAAATGCCACATCTGCACTAGTCCCACCTGTCTGCATTTGGTCCATTTCCCACCAAACCTGTCCTATTCATGCACCTGTCTAACTGTTTCATGAATGTTGGGATAGTCCCTGCCTTAAATACCTCCTCTGGCAGTTTGCTCCATTCATCCAACACCCACTGTGTGAAAATGTTACCCCTCAGATTCCTATTCAATCATTTCCCCTTCACCTTAAACGTATGTCCTCTAGACCTCGATTCTCCTAATCAGGGCACGAGAAGCTGAGCATCTACCCGATCTATTCCTTTCATGATCTAAAGCATGTCTATAAGATCACCCCTCATCCTCCTGCGCTCCAAGGAGACCAATCCCACCCAATTGATTCTGTCTTCAAACTAACGCTGTCCATTCCAGATAACATTCTGGTCAATCTGTTCCACACTGTCTCTGGCAACACGACATTGTTTCTATAATATGGTGACCAGAACTACACAAAATGGCCTCGCAGATATTTGAAGTACGACTGAGAAGACCGCTGCACTTGGAGGAACAGTTAAGTCTTGATTTTTCTGTATTTTGGTGTTCATTTGTAGTGCAAGTGTGTTCAGAATCAGACGCAGATGGGAAGTGAAACCATCAGCGAGTTCAGAGGTGTCCGTGCCAATCAGCACGAGGCAAATGCTGTCAAAGGTGTCAATGGTGAAAATATATCTGAGCAGCGTGCGATGGAACTGGGTAGCTGGTTGTTACAGTATGTGAGATGTTCTTGGATTGGATGATACAAAGAACATACCTGTGCGTGACGTTAATTCAGGATTCAGGATTCAGGATATCTTTATTTGTCATCCAAAAAACATTTTTTTTGGACGAGATTTCGTCAGTGATGTGTCTGGATAAGCAGTGGCATTATCAGTGTGGCCAGTGATGGGCCTGGGTAAGCAGTGACATTGTCAACGTGGTCAGTGATGGGTCTGGATAAGCAGTGTCATTATTAGCGTGGTCAGTGATGGGTCAGGATAAGCAGTGACCTGATCAGTGTGGTCAGCGATGGTGAGTAATTGTGCTATGCCATTCATCCAGTGGGGACTATTAGTTCCAGCCGGTGAACACAAGGCGAGGTTCTGTTCAATCTGCAGTTTATTTTTTTATTGAACTACTTCAGACCAGTTGACAGGTTGATGCTAATTCAAACCCACAGACATGACAGCAAAGTCGTTCTGAGCGTTAATGACCAACTCACCCGTCTATGCTGTCCACAGTGGTTTCGAAACATAGAAACAAAGAAAATACTTGCAGGAGTAGGCCATTTGTCCTTTTGAGCCCGCACCGCCATTCAACATGATCATGGCCGACCATCCTAAATCAGTACCCCGTTCCTGATTTCTCCCCGTGCAACTTTATTCCGTTAGCCCTAAGAGCTATATCTGACTCTCCCATGAAAACCTCCTGTGAATTGATCTCCACTGCCTTCTGTGGCAGAGATTTCCACAGATTTACAATTCATCTCAACTGGCGAGGCCGACGACAGATCAGTTTTTCCTCATCTCAGTAATAATTGAGCTACCCCTTATTCGTAAACTGTGATCCCTTTTCTGGACTCCCACAACATCGGGAATATTTTTCCTGTATCTAGCCTGTCCAATCCCTTAAGATATGTATATGTGTAAGAAGGAACTGCAGATGCTGGTTTAAATAGAAGATAGACACAAAAAGCTGGAGTAACTCAGCGGGACAGGCAGCATCTCTTGGGAGAAGGAATGGGTGGAGACCCTTCTTCAGAATTCTACATGTTTCGACAAGATCCCCTCTCATCCTAAATTCCAGTGAATTTAAGAGAGCTCTCACTCGCACTCAGTCTGTATTTCTGTGCCTATATATGAACTAATTCAAGAGAGCGTTTCTCGCTTCCTGCTGTGTATAACTGACACACAGAGAAACTGAAAGAAACACTTCAATGATCAGAGACATATTAAAATGACCAACGTATATGACAGGCAGTTATATCATTTTGTTGTTTAAACTGCAGGTGTGAGAACTTTCGACACCTATTTACGTTTAATTCCTCGGATGTCCAGGCTAGAGTTTAGTTTGAGGAGAGTGAAACACCTGTTGGACACTTGTGAGGGTGATGAACAATGTGCCTCCGTTGTTGGTGACACCACCACCCAATACAGTATCGCCACTGTTGTGCAGTCAGTGATGTGTCTGCTATGTGGCTACAACTGGGGAGACCGATGACAGAGCACATTAGTGATAACAGAACCTCTGATTCCAGTCATGGGAACAGCAGGGAAACAGGTCCTTCGGCCCGACTGCAGACCGAGATGCCTATCTACGGTAATCTCATTCACCTGTATTTGTCCCATATCCGTCCATTTCCATCCGAAACAAATGGCTGTCCAAATGCTGTTTATTTGCTGTGATGGTATCTGTCCCCACCGCCTCAAAAGCAAATATTGTTCCATCGTTGAAGTCAGAATTCCCTTAAATCTCTCCCCTTTCAATTAAACGTACGTTCTCTAGGTTTAGATTCTCCCAGCCTGGGAAATAACTGTGACCATCTACTCAACCCTGCTGTAGTTGACATAATTTTACATGCCTCAGTAAGGTCGTCCCTCTGCATTATTGCTCCAATGAGATCAATCCCACCTGATCAAATCTGTCCTCAAACTAACGCTGTCCATTCCAGATAACATCCTGGTGAATCTGTTCCGCACTGCCTCTGGCAATAGGACATCATTTGTGTAATATGGTGACCAGAACTACACAAAAGGGCCTCGCAGATATTCGAAGTACGACTGAGGAGAGCGCTGCACTTGGAGGAGCAGTTAAGTCTTGATTATTCTTTATTTGGATGTTCACCTGTAGTGCAAATGTATTCAAAATCAGACACACATGGGAAGTGAAACCATCAGTGAGTTCAGAAATGTCAGTACCGCTGACCTGGAACCGAGGCAGAAAGGTGAATGAACTGTAGAGCAGAGCGATCTAGGACGACAGGTACATCGTGTATTGAATGTAGCGTCACGGGTTGGTAGTGTGGTCAAAAAGACTTTTGTAACATTGGCCGTCTTCGGTCATAGCATTGTGTATAGATATACGGAGGTTATGTTGCCGTTGTGTAAGACGTTGGTGAGGCCGCATTTGGAATATTGTGTTCTGTTGTGGGCACCATGATACAGGAAAGATGGTGTCAATCTGGAAAGGTGATAGAGGAGATTTACGAGGATGTTACCAGGAACAGTGGGCCTGATCTAGAGGGACAGGTTCAGCAGGCTGGTACTATATCCCT